>NC_138765.1:73405527-73616047 GCF_965113315.1 Podarcis vaucheri | reverse complement strand
TTGCAAGGATTTAAACTTATGTTTACTGTATTAAGTAGGGGTTCAGAATCTCTCCCCCCACCCCCGTGACTATGGAAATTTAAGAGTGCAAGTGAGGGTTTTACTTTGGGAAAATGTAAAATGGATTTTAATTCGTGATCAATTTGTAAAAAATTTAAAATCAATAAAAAAAAAGATTTGGCAAACGGCTATGTATTGTGAGTACTTATCTACTTTTAAAAATTTTCACCTATGATCTTTTTCTTTTACTTCTTTATTTTTTCTTTGTTCTTTTTTCCCCTTTTTTCTGATATCTTTCATTTCACTCCTTTATTGTGAATAGCATTTTATAGAGGTATAAATAACTGTAAATATGAAAAGAGACGAAATATTCTCTAATTTTTTCTCCTTGGTTATATGTATTTTCTTTTTCGTGGCATGCATACCTGTGGTGCGACAAGATAAAGTTTCATAAATTGTTTAAAAACCATATTGTCAGGAAAGCTCTATTCATTGTCTGGACTAAATATAAGGACTTACTCGAAAGTAAGACCCCGAGGTGGTTATCACCGACGGAGGCTAAGGCCATAAAACTACGTAATATGGAGAGTGGCTGGGTAAAATACTGTGAGATAATAGAAAGAGATGGTGATACCTGGAGGTTGCAGAGTTTTGAAAAATTGAAAGGAAAGGTGCGAGACTGGTTTCATTATGCCCAAATTTTAGAGATCTTTAAAAAGGACAAAAAAAATTGGTTTCCAGGTGGAAAAATCAAAACTAGAGACAGAATTACTTGAACCTAAGACGAAAGTGCTTTCAAGAATGTATAACTTGTTGCTTAAATGGAATACTCAAGATGAGACAGTTAAATCAGCTATGATAAAATGGGCACAAGACATTGGGTACAACATTATGTCTGAAGACTGGGAAAGGTTATGGACCACCGGTATGAAATTCACGGCATGTAGTGCCTTAAAAGAAAACATTATGAAAATGGTATACAGGTGGTACATGACCCCAGTCAAACTTGCAAAGATATACCATTTGTCTCACAATAAATGTTGGAAATGTAAGGAGGCTGAAGGAACATTCTTTCACCTCTGGTGGACATGCCCGAGGGTGAAGGCTTTTTGGGAAATGATTTACAATGAGTTGAAAAAGGTGATTAAGTACACCTTTCATAAGAAACCAGAGGCCTTCCTCCTGGGCATTGTAGGCCAGAGAGTGTCAAAAAAAGATAGAACCTTCTTTTTATATGCAACTACAGCAGCAAGAATTCTTATAGCCAAATATTGGAAGGCACAGGAGTTACCCACGCTGGAAGAATGGCATTCGCAGCTGATGGACTACATGGAATTAGCCGAAATGACCGGCAGAATCCGAGATCTGGGAGAAGAGGCAGTGGAAGAGGACTGGAAAAAATTTAAGGACTATCTACAAAAACACTATAAGTTATATGAATGTTGAGAATTTGCTAAGCTTTTGGGAAAAACATGCTTCAGTATTGAGATTGGTAAATGATGGAAATTAAGTTATGATTTTGAAAAGTATAAATTACAGATTATATAACTAAATGAAAACACAAAAACATATAAAATAAGGTATCAATTTGCTGTTTATTTTTATTGTAAAGAAAGCAGGGGATGGAGGACGTGGGGAAGTCCAGTTGATTATGAAAATAGATTTGAAAAAGTGAATTTTCTTCTATAATTTCTTCTTTTTTTCTGTAAAACCGCTTTTGTTGTGTTATTGACGATGTATTTTGACCTTGGAAAAAAAGCAATAAAAAAAATTATTTAACAAATTTTTTTAAAAAAAATATATATATGTATTTTCTTTTTCTTTTGTATTTTCTTTTGTTGTAAATATGTATGTTTTCTAATTTGTACTTAATAAAAATATTATTTTTTAAAAAAAAAAGATTTGGCAAAAAGCTAGAACCCTGAAATAATGATGAAAATGGTCAACAAGAGAATGAATGAATGAATGAATGAATGAATACAATCAGTCTCCTGGAAAAATCTCACAAAGAGGCAGTGCCCAAAGAGTCCAGTTGATGTGCGATTGCTGACGCGGGGGTCCTTCTGGACCAGGAAGAGGGCAGAATGGAGGTGAAATGCGAATGGGGCAGGGCTAAAAAGGGGTGACATGTGATGTAATGGGGCAGGGTGCACTCATGCATCTGCCGTTGACAAAAGCAGGGGCTGGGAATGGAACCCCAGGTGAAGTGGTCCCTGCCTGTGCACTAGAGACCCTTAAGTACATAGTCCATTGATGGGAGCCAGACAACGGCTGGAGGTGTTGATAGTTGTCAAGGGGCAATTTTGTGGTTTGAGGGAGTTGCCGTCCTCCACAGAGGATGGTTGTCGTTCCTGATCCTCTGGCATTGACCTTGCTGGTTTGCAGATAATGCAGATGATCTGCAATGAGGCGAAAGGGGCTACTTCAGTAACGTAAAATCCAAGCAGCCCACCAGATTTCTTTGTTCAGGACTCACAGCATGAATAAGAACTGGATGTTCAAAACCACCATCTGGGAGGGTGGTGTACCCCATTGGGGTTGCCATCTAAATTGGGGTGTGTGGGTTTCTGTTTCTGGAGGACGTTTTTAAATGGGGAGAGTTTGGGGGAAATACTCCCTTGAGCCACCCACAAAACACCATTACTGGATGGCCTTAGGTAGGAAATCTCAATAGCCTCTCCACCCTCAGAGATTTAATAAATACATCATCATCTGCTATCTTGTAACAGCAACCAAAATATGTTGTTTGGGGCAGAGATCTTGCTTTGCTTCACAGTCTCTTGAGCGAAGCCAGTGATGGCATAACTGGCAGTTGGAGCCAATAATTTAGCCTGGGGGGACTCTCAGCTGTTAATGGGAAGACAGCAGAAACGAAACATGGGGCTCCTTGCGCTACCCATTTCCTCTAGAGTAAGGACCCCTCACCACAATAGCTGCAGCTATTTCTGGTATCCCAGCGAACTCTTCGTTGGTCAAAGGCGGCTTTGATGCATGCTACCATGGGAGGGATCCACACCCAGTGTCCAATTCCAAGAGCCCTGAAATGGATCTTGTTAAATAGGCACATTCCCATCCCATGTGCTGAGCTCTGTTTGCCATTCCATCACCTTGTTCTTCCTCTTACCTCAACATGGCAGATAATCCCTTCATGAAGGTGTCTGGGCTATAAAGCTGGTGTACAAAGCCTGTCTTTTTAGGTAGCATCTCAGATGTCACCATGAACAAAATATGAAACTAGTAGCATTCACTTCTCTTAATCTCCCATTGCAGAGGGGAAGGGGCCATGGCTCAGTGGTAGAACACCTGCCATGCACGCTAGTGGTCCCAGGTTCAATCCTTGACAGTTCAGCGTAGGGTTGGGCGAGAGCCCTGCCTGAAACCCTGGAGAGCCCCTGCTAGTTAATGCAGACAACACTGCCTCTGACTCGGTAGGAGGCAACTCTCTGTGTCCCAAGAATCAGGGAGAAGAAATATTTAACCCTCTCTTGGCCCCCCCACGCAAAGGTCCCAACGTAAGTAACCCATCCCCAACATTTAGGGGAGAAGGAAGCTAGAAAGCAGGTTATTCAGCCTTACAACTGTGGTTGGCAGACTTTTGTCAAGAAGCTGTTTTGCATTTCTTCAGCCAGCAGATGCAGGAGCTTTTGGTGGTCCACTGATCTCAAGACCTCCTGCCAGATTTCCTCGTAGTCGCAGTGGATGGAAAAACAAGAGCAGCTGTTGGATCCATGGGTTCAGGGATGGTCAGTTACTATGCTGAAAGAGCCATTTTATTCTCTGGGCAGCGGTTCAGGAGCCAGAAGAGTGTTTTGCTTCAGCCACCCTTTCACCTGCCTGGCAAATGGACTTTTCCATTTGCTGCCAAGTTACAGAGAGGTGAATGCGACTGGTGAATACTCTTGACTCTCTGTGCACCTGCGTATTTGCAGCTGGAGAAAATGAGCACCAATTTCATCCCTTGCTGCCTGGCCAAGAGGAAAGAGGGCTGCCCCTGCCTTCTCAGCTTCTGCTCTGTTGCTTTTTAAAAAAAGAACTTAATAATGGCTAGTGTACTAATGTGGGAACGCTCCAAAACCTTTGCCAGTTGCCACAAGGCAGAAAATGATCTGGGATCCAGAGGGAGGCTGAGATTGGGAAACTCCTGACATGGTGGGGTAGGGTGGGGGAGAGCCAGTGTGGTGTAGTGGTTAAGAGCGGTAGACTTGTAATCTGGTGAACCGGGTTCGCGTTTCCACTCCTCTACATGCAGCTGCTGGGTGACCTTGGGCTATTCATACTTCTTTGAAGTCTTTCAGCCCCACTCACCTCACAGAGTGTTTGTTGTGGGGGAGGAAGGGAAAGGAGAATGTTAGCTGCTTTGAGACTCCTTTGGGTAGTGATAAAGAGGGATATCAAATCTAAACTCCTCCTCCTCCTCTTCTTCTTCTACGTGGCCTCCCCACTCACGGAGAGACTTTCTGAGCAAGCCCCACAGATTCCCAACCCACCTCAGCTATTTCCCTCACTCCCAGCACAGATAAAGGTAAAGGTCCCCTGGATGGTTAAGTCTAGTTCAACTTTGGGGTGTGGAGTTCATCTCCGCTTTCAGGCTGAGGGAGCTGGCGTTTGTCTGCAGACAGATTTCTGGGTCATGTGGCCAGCATGACTAAACCACTTGGAAGCAGAAAGGTTTTACTATTCATTGAAAACAGGTGAGGGGGATCTTTGCCCTCCAGATATCGCTGAACTACGGCTTTCACAACCCTAAGCAAGCATGTCCAGGGGCCAGGGATGATGGGAGTTGGAGCTGATCCCCCACACCTGATCTAAAAGAAATCAAGGAGGGAGCCAAGCAGAACCCTTGGGGAAGGGAGTGCCATAAACAGAGTCTAATTGTATCTAGAGAAATCCCCGAAGGCATCAAAGCTCCCTTCTGCACTGTGCATGGGAAGCATCTATAATATAGGATTATTTCATGATGATCAATACCTGAGTCTTGCTCCTTTGGAAATAACTTGCAATGCCACCTGCACATTCCCCCCACCCCATATGAACACACTGTGCTTCTTTTGAAGAAAATTTAGTGTCCCCTTTGGCTGTACCAATTTGGGAATTTATCTTTTTAAGTGCTAATGGAAATCCTCCCACATTTTTAGTGTGCATTTCTCCTAATATATTAATTTTGTGTTCAGGTTTGTCTAAATGTCATCTTTTTTGAAAGCAGCCTTCTCTGGTGCATTTCTGAATTTTATTTTCACCAGTTTATGCATTTTATATGCACACTTTTTTGCTAATATGTGCATTTAGGGGTTGGGGAACCTCTTTGCAAAATGGGGGAAAGGCAACTCTCAAAGCAACATTCTGTTTGTGTGTTGATCTGGGAAGTGCAGTTGGAGGTAGGTTTACATTAAAATGGAAAAAATTGGATTTCTCTGCCCTCCATATCATTTGAGAATGGTTTCCCACACAGTCTTTGCCAGAAAAAGACTCTACTGTCAATCCCAGCATCCATTCACCCAAACCTCTAATCCACAGTTAGGATCTTTATGACTGGCACCAAGAATCCACCTGCCAGTTTGGCGGCATATTTTCTCCTAACTACATGCATAGAGTTCTATTATGTCTCCTCTCCTTCAACTGCCACCTGGGAGCAGCCATTCCATTAGACTCATTCAGTGGAAGAGGGGGAAAGCAGGGCTTCTCCATCAGCTCTGCTGAAATACCAGCTCCATGAAGCATCTCCTACCCCTAAACTGTGCCAGTAGTGGCTGAAAATATATATACGTATCTTGTTTTCCCCCCTTTCCATGTCAAACTATATTACAAAATTAACGTTAATAATGTATAAATATAAATTAACTCTCCCCTGAACAGTACTATAGGATTCACACACAATGTTTCCTTAAAACAGAGTATAGTATGCACATAGCATAAAATTTTACCTGTTTAACATAATATCCAACCTACTACAGGAGTGCCAAGTTGAATATTTTTTTTTTTGGAGGGGGAAGGTAAGCCCCGCCACACCCAATTAATCACAAGACATGCACAGCATTTGAATGGCAATGCCCATCAACTTTTTTTGGGGGGGGAGTGACCCCCTCAAATATTTTTTTGGGGGGAGCAAAGGGACCTCGACCCCTAGGAGCTGGTTCCTATTGTCTACTACTACCATATTTTTCGCCCTATAGGACGCACCGGCCCATAGGACACACCTAGTTTTTTGGGGGGGAAATCACAGAAAATTTTTTTATTCCCCCCCCCAGGTTTGCCAGCCATTCCCAAGCTAGAAGAGGGAGAAGGGAGCGCTCCGTCTCCCTCTTCTGCCTTCAGGGACAGCCTCTCTAGCCTCCGTGGGGAAGCGGCTTGCCCCGCTGTACCCCAACCTTATGGGGCTGGCAATGGGGAGAAGCAAGCTTGCTTCTCCTCCCCGCCAGCCTCCAGATCAGGTCGGGGAATAGCGGGGTGGAGGCGCTCCGCCTCCCCGCTATCCCCCAAGCTTGTGGGGCTGGTGGGGGGGGAGAAGTAAGCTTGCTTCTCTCCCCCCCCCCGCCAGCCTCCAGACCAGGTCGGGGAATAGCGGGGTGGCGGCGCTGCGCCTCCCCGCTATCCCCCAAGCTTGGGGTCTGCAGGCTGCTGCCCGCAAGCCTTGCGAGCCCGCGGGACCTCCCCCGGGCTTGCAAGGCTTGCGGATAGCTTCCTGAAGCCTGGAGAGCGAGAGGGGTCGGTGCACACCGACCCCTCTCACTCTCCAGGCTTCAGCGAAAGCCTGAACAGTTATCCTGATTTGTTTGCAGGGTGATTAGACAACATTGGCTATTTAAAGCACATTTAACCTGATTTGTTTGTGGGGAGGCTAGATGGAGATACATCAGTGCAAACATCCCACACTTCCCCCATCCCTCTGCATCAGTTCAATCTTTTTGGGAAACAGGTTAAACTATGGAATTTGCTCCTAGAAAAGGCCGGGATGGCCACCAACTTGGATGATTATAAAATATGATTTGACATATTCATGTCAGATAAAGCTATCAATGGCTACTAGTCACACAAGGGCTGTACTTTGCTTCCATGGTCAGAGGCACTATCTTTCTGAATACAGTGGTACCTCTGGTTACGAACTTAATTCGTTCCGGAGGCCTATTCTTAACCTGAAACCGTTCTTAACCTGAGGTACCACTTTAGCTAATGGGGGCTCCCGTGCGATTTCTATTCTCATCCTGAGGTGAAGTTCTTAACCTGAGGTACTACTTCCGGGTTAGTGGAGTCTGTAACCTGAAGTGTTTGTAACCTGAGGTGTTTGTAACCTGAGGTACCACTGTACCAGTTGTGGGAATTGCAGGAGGAGTGATTGCTCTTCTACTTGGGTCCTGCCTACAGACTTCCCAGAGGCGCCTGTGTGGCCTCTGTGTGAACAGAATGTCGGACTAACGGGGCCATTGGCTTTATCTAGCAGGCTCATCTTACCAGGTTGCTTTTCTCTATCACGCCACAAGAATAAAGAGGAAACAGTCTTTAAGCTTGGCCCTTATTTTGGATTCTGCAAGTAGCTGGATTCCCCCTGAGACACCTTACATTCTGTAGCTCAAGTGAAATTCTGTATCTGTGGGGATAAGTTATTTGGTTCTTCTCATTGCCATTAAGATTATTATTATTATTTTTTAAAGTGTCTTCTCCAAAGAAAAAGAACACCACTAGGTGGTAGACTTGCACCATGTAAGCCCTTGAGTTTGTGAACCATTTCTTTCTCTGGGAGTAAGACAGAATCCTTTCTATCTTGTAGTAAGCTATTATTTTAAAGTTTGTACTCACTGAGGAGAGCAGATAATTCTAATGAGGACCCCTAGCATTGCATATTATGGATGACATGCACCGTGGGTATCAGCCTTTTGTGAAAATGTGTAACAGGAATATTCATGCGAACTTTGTCCAATATTGTACAATGAACTAATTATCTTTTAGACGATCTCTCACAATAATTAGTTGTCCGTCATCTTCTCTTCTAAAACCATAACACTTTGAGTTGCAAAGGAATGTATATAATCTAGTCTTTTGATGTGAGACTTCCAGTACAAGCCCTAAGCATATTTACTCTGAAGTAAATCCCGATAATCTCAGTGACTAAGGAAGTTTGCTTATGGTTGCAGCCTTAACCAACTGGATTTTCATTCCTCTTCCCACAAGGTAGTTCTGATGGTTAGCCTGTGACCCAATGACAAAAAACCTGTGATTTTATTTTTACAGCTGTCTGGGTTGTTATTCTAATCATCTTGGTAGCTTGTTTAGCTCATGCAAATAGTGATTATAAACACTGGATTATAAATAGATTTTCAAAAATTATTGTTTGCCTTCTTTTCACAAATTTGATCCTAGCTTACCTCTTCTTAAAGCTAGGTCTTAACTTCAGTTAAAGGTAAAGGGACCCCTGAGCATTAGGTCCAGTCGTGGCCGACTCTAGGGTTGCGGCGCTCATCTCACTTTATTGGCCAAGGGAGCCGGCATACAGCTTCCGGGTCATGTGGCCAGCATGACTAAGCTGTTTCTGGAGAACCAGAGCAGCGCACGGAAACGCCGTTTACCTTCCTGCCGGAGTGGTACCTATTTATCTACTTGCACTTTGACGTGCTTTCAAACTGCTAGGTTGGCAGGAGCAGGGACCGAGCAAGGGGAGCTCACCCCGTGGCGGGGATTCGAACCACCGACCTTCTGATTGGCAAGTCCTAGGTTTTGTGGTTTAACCCACAGCGCCACCCGCGTCCCTCTTAACTTCAGTTAGTCTACTTTAAATTGGACTAGGATTGGGTACAACCCACAGTCATTTTGTGCTCTTGATGGTATAAGGGCACCCCACTTTCAATCCTGTTTGCACCTACTAAAGTTTTAGGGCACTCATACTGCTTTGTTTCCAATCAGTGCATGTCCTATAGCTCCCTGCTGAAATCCTGTAGCTTTTCATAACAAAAACATTGCAAGGTTTTTCTGTCCTGGTATCCTGCAAGTGCGCACCTCCAGATGATGAAAGAGTGCCCCTCCCAATGTAATAACTCCAGGTAAGAATAATGGGGCAAATATTAAAACTGCTAGAACACTCCTGGATGGCTAATAGAGCATGAGACTCTTAATCCCAAGGGTGTGGGTTTGATCCCCACGTTGGGCAAAGGATTCTTGCATTGCAGGGAGCTGGACTAGGTGACGCTTGTGGTCCCTTCAAATTCTACAATTCTATGATTTCCAAAGCGGAGTAGGGTCCGGTATGGTTTCAAATTGGATGGGAGGCTGCATGTTGAGATTCCTGCATTGCAGAGGGTTAGATTAGATGATCCCTGGGGTCCCTTCCAACTTTACAATTCTGTGATCTCTGTAAAGTTTGGACCATCCAGTATAAAACCACCACTGACGCACTTTTATTGTGCCAATAAAACATGTTCCGGAACACACAAAGAAAAAAGCCAACAAAAAAGTCAGGAGGGACTACACACACACACACACACACACACACACACACACACACACAGAGGAATATGTTTAAGTATTAATTCTGGAAGGCTGTTGTCTTTCTGGGCAGATTGATGTTTTATCTGTACTTTGTGTTGTTCTGTTTGGCATATTTTCACTGTACTTTGCTTGAGTTGTATAATAACAATAATTAGGATTTAAACTGAAAGCTGCATATACATTGGAACATAGGAAGCTGCCTTATGTTGAGTCAGACTACATTGGTCCATCTAGCTCAGTATTGTCTACACTGACTGGCAGTGGCTCCTCAGTATTTCAGGCAGAAGTATCTCCTTAAATCTACCTGGAGATGTTGGGAAGGAGGGGCGAATGAAGGCGTTGTGACACCCGGGGCGGGGTGTCGCTACGTAGGGCGCATGTGTAGTGTCACTACGTACAGTGCATGCGCTGTACGTAGCGACGCCGCACATGTGCTGTACATAGCGGTTTGCCGGCACCACCGCTCCAGCCCCATACAGACGGTGCCGGGATTGTTGGTGCTGCTGCACATGCGCTTTACATAGTGGTTTGCCGCCGGTGCTGGGATCCAGGTGTAGCTTGTTAACCAATAAACACCTGCCTAATCATAATAGAATTGACAACAGTTGCCTAGAATGGTGTTCAAACTGAGACCTTGGAGGAAGACTCCCAACCTCTCACAGGAAAGAACAGCTGCCAGGATTAAGGTTTTTGCCTTTTGCTGTTCTGGAGCATAATTATGCTCATCAATTTGAAGCACAGTTCTGTTCAGAATCTTTTAGCTGTCTGACTCTTCACTTCTGAAATGTTCTTTATCAATGCATACTTATTTTGTTTTTAGTAAGGGGCGATCTCGGCCTTACTTCTGGATTAACAGATATAGGACTGAGGGTGTTAATCAGCTGCAGGCTTGGTGATTCTCGCAACAGCAAGTGAGTAATACCATGATGGCCCCATTTTACAGTTATCGAATGAACCAGAGAAGCTAAGCTGCTTCTTTAGAGCTGTGGTGTCAGCTGAGATTGTAGCTTTATGCTCCAAGAAGGATGTTTCCCTTATCCTTTCCCTGCTTTGGGCCTGTGACTTGGGAATGCTGATTCCTTTAGGTTTAAACTTTGCTATTCAGCAAATGGATTAAGGAGAAGATAGCAGCAAGCAATGTGTATCCTCTCAAAATCTGTTGAAATCCACGGCCAGTCAATGTAGACAGTATTGAGTTAAATGGTCTTGACTCATTATAAGGCAACTTCCTTTGTTCCTGTTAAAAAACCCTCTTAATTTAGAATAATGGGAGACTAGAATCTTATTTTTAGAACATCTCCTCTGCATGCAGACCCTCCAAGAGTTCAAATTTTTCCAGATTTACAGAAGCTGTCCTGTTTTCTGTTTTGATCCCGGATTGTCCTGCTTTTCCTTAGGACATCCCTACTCTATTTTTGGGACACAGGTGGCACTGTGGGTTAAACCACAGAGCCTAGGACTTGCCAGTCAGAAGGTCGGCGGTTCGAATCCCTGCAACGGGGTGAGCTCCCATTGCTCGGTCCCAGCTCCTGCCAACCTAGCAGTTTGAAAGCATACCAGTGCAAGTAGATAAATAGGTACCACTGTGGCGGGATGGTAAACGACGTTTCCGTGCCCTGCTCTGGTTCGCCAGAAGCGGCTTAGTCATGCTGGCCACATGACCCGGAAGCTGTACGCCGGCTCCCTTGGCCAATAAAGCGAGATGAGCGCCACAGCCCCAGAGTCGGTCACGACTGGATCTAATGGTCAGGGTCCTTTACTCTATTTTTATCAGAGAAATATTGGAGGGTAAGGAGTTATGCCACCCATGAGCCAAAGAGGTAAATAACTATACAACCTTTAGAAGACATCTGAAGGCAGCCGTGTATAGGGAAGTTCTGTTGATATTTAATGTTTTATTATGTTTTAATAAATGTTGGAAGCCACCCAGAGTGGCTGAAGCAGCTCAATCAGATGTTTGGGGTATCATCATCATCATCATCGTCATCATCATGGAATAGGATGTCCCTATTTTCATCGGAGAAAAGTTGGAAGGAATGTGCATGCAGAAAGTCTCAGGTTCCGTCCCCAGCATCTCTAGGTATGTCTGGGAGAGTGAGCTCTGCCTGAAATCTGGATGAGTTGCTGCCAGTCAGTGTGGGCAATACTGAGCTAGTTGGACCAAAGTTCCGACTCTGTATAAGGCAACTTCCTATTAGCTTTGGCTATCAATCGGAGACAACAAGGAGAGAAGCTTGTAGCTGCCTATTTATGTAAGGATTTTTTTTGTCTGGCAAATAGTGTTGGGTACTGGACACAATTCTGAGTCCAAACCAATATAGTTAATAATGTTGAAGGGAATCGGCTTGGCAGTTAACTTCTGGGACAAACAGACAATATTTTCATTCATTATTAACTGAGAAACAAACTTTCTTTTTTGAACAGATTTTGCACCCTGGGATATATTTAGTGGAATGCACCCTTCTCCATTTTCCAATTTTGCCGCCTACAAATAGGGTGGAAAATCTCAAGTGCCCATTTTTCACTCAGTCCCAGGGTCTCACATTGATCTCAAATCCACTTTATGATTCTATCCTATTTACTTAATGTCAACTGTGGGGGGGTGGAATTGGTGGCTGAACATGTAAACTCCTGTACAAGCAAGGCTTATGTCCAAATGTAGAAGCCTTGAAAGCAGTGGACATCACCTCTATGCTTTACCTCTACTGTCAGAGGCGTTATGCCTCTGAATCCTAGTTAACAGGGAATTGCAGGTGGGCAGAGGGCTCTTGCACTCATGCCTTGCTTGCAGGCTTCTGAATCCCGGTTGCTGGAAACCACAGAAGGGGAGAGTGCTGTCAGAAGTCCTCCTTGCAGACTTCTGACACACACCTGGCTGGCCACTGCAAGAAAAGGATGCTGAACTAGATGGGGCATTGGTTTAACCAAGCTGGCACATCTTAATGCCAGCACACCTATTTTATGCCAGTAGTTCCTAAAAAACAAGGAAACCCTGGGGACGTGGCACAGTTTTGGTGAATCTCTGCAGCTCTGGGGTTTAAAACTCCCCAGGAATGAAGGGATATCCTTTAAGTATCTTAAGTATCTGGAGCTAAAGCATTCACCACCCGCTTCCAGGGCAAAATCTCTGCATCAGTCAATGACTCTCACACCTCACTCTTCTCAGGGTCGTGTTTCGTCTGGGGATTTTATAATCAGTGTTGTTGACACATCTCTGGAATGAGGCATCTGCATTCCTTTCAAGATTGAGGGTTGGCGGGTGGGTGGGAGAGATCTGGTGCATGCTTTAAGCAGGACTGCCTCCACGTTTGGGGACACTGGGTTGATGGGTGTTTATACTATGGTTACCAGAATTTTTTTTTCCAGTGAATCCAGGGACACTTTTTTTTTTTTTAAGCTGAGTAGCAACAGGGAGTCAGTAGTGGGGATGGTGAGGCAAAAGACCCTGGGCCCAAGCACACATGCATATTGTATAAAGGTGCAAAACCCTTCTTTCACACCCTGTGAAACATAAATGCGCAGAGTTTTTAAAAAACTGGGTAACAGTGTGCTGCATGCCCGTGACTCCCGAGCCTCCCCCGATCTCCTGCCCCCTTCCCCCTTTGTTTTGACTGATCAGGGGAGGATCGGGAGTTATGGGCGGGTGGTCGTTGCCCAGTTTTTTAAAAACTCTGCACATTTATGTTTCACAGGGTGCGAAAGAAGGGCTTTGCATCGTGCCTGGCAGAGAAACCGTGTGCCTTGTGCCCTTCCTGGGCAAGGGCGACCTGCCCATGACTCCCGAGCCTCCCCCGATCAGTCAAAACAAAGGGGGAAGGGGGAAGGAGATCTGTACTGCTGGATGTCCCTGGTTCCCCTTTGGCAGTGGTGGCAGCAGCAAGCAGCTCCTGAAGCCAGCCAGAGCCAGCTGCACTACCAGGCTGGCTCCGGGCTGCTGAGGCTGCCGCTGCCACGTTTCCTGGGAACAGATTTGCAAATCTGGGGACATTCCAGGGACGGAATTTGTCTGGGGACAGATTTGCAAATCCAGGGATGTCTGGTAACCTAGTTTATACTGATGTCAACACCTCCAGGCAGAAGACCCCCCCCCCTCATGACTATGTCCTGTAAGGCCCCATCCACAATATGGATTTAAATCAGTGTCCCACCACTTTAAACAGCCATGGCTTCGCTCAAAGAATCCTGCAAACTGTAGTAGTTCCTTAAGGAGTGCTGCGACTCATATTCTCTCCACAGAGCTACAGTTTTCAAAGTACCCTGGGAAGATGGATAGATTTTTAAAAACCACTATAGGAATTCCCGCTCACTGAGGGGAATAAGGGTCTCCTAAGAATTCTCAGCACCCTTAACAAACTACAGTTCCCAGTATTCCTTGGGGGGTGGGAAGCCATGAGTGCTTATAGTGGCATGATGCTGGACTTCCGGGGTGGCGCCTCCAGTGATGGCAGACTCCCTCTGAACTGGAGGGACAAGCTCCGCAAGAAACGGGTCTTTTCCACTGCGGCGTAGCGGGGACCCTTTTGAAAATCACAGGCGGATGAAGCCTGTGACCGTGGGACTCTGCGGGCACCTTTAGCACCCCCCAACCCACTAAGGAACCCAGAAACGGGCTCCGAAGTGAAGAGGGGGAAGTGGCACTGTGCTGTGAGTCGACTGCTTTTTCTGCGGAGCGAAGCCTCACAGCCGTTGCCGGAGAGCGCTGCCTTTTTCCTGGCACAATTTGGCATTGAAAATAACTAACCGTGAGTACTGGAACACTAAATACCTGGATTTTAAACAAGCATTGGCGAAATAAAAGGAACTTGGACCCTAAAATTTACCCTAATTTGGTACTGAAATGGAAAGGGTTAAACAGGAAGTCACCCTTCCGTTTTCTTGTAGTAACAACAAAGCAAAGACAACGTAAACTAGAGCCTTAAAAATCACTTTTAAAGGATCGTCTTTCATCATTCACAATTGCGGAACCCCCCTTCAGAAGCAGGAGAAGAAGGGGGATTTTTATTGAGTTGTTTAAACCTGCTGAATTAAAGTTAAAGTAAAGTAATTTTCCACTGTCCTGACCCTGGAGCGGGGTGTCAGATTTGACGTTTGAAGCTCATTGACCAGAAATAAATGCTTTGACAGATACTTAAAAGGAGGGAAACATTGTGATTCCATTGTTTCCTTTCGCTTTTTTAAAAAAGAACAAATACGGACAAAATATCTTAAAGAAGAAACTCTGTTGCTATTGTTTTCAAGGAAAAGAACAATCAGAAGTTTCTCCCCCTAGAGGGGAGCTATGAAATTGTAACTAAATCCTGGGAACTTGCTGCTGTTTACTGATTACAACTGTGGGAAAGAGTTTTGTGACCTTGCAGGACAATGCCTTCAGAAGCACTGTTGGGTGCTTTCTGTAATATAAGTGCCCTATTGGATCAGTTAAGTCAGAAGATGGACTTTATGACAAAAGCTGCCAGTGCCTTTGATCAGGTAGTGGAAAATTATATGGAGCCCACTCAGGAACTAAAACAGGAGTGTGTCACGACAGAACAACAGAAAGAAGAGGACCCTGCTGAATCTGGGACGCCAAAAGGGATGGAGGGACTCTCGGCCCAGCAGGAAAGTGAGCTTTTGGATTTGATAAATGAACTTGGAAAAAACCAGACTTGGGAAGATAAAGTTTGGATTGAACTGGAAATGGGGGCTGGATTGACCCCCCTATGCAGGGAGGTTTGGACTTTCCGAGTCTGGAAATGGGCCGCCAGAGGTTTGGAGCTGTTGGGACTCCCAATTTTGGAGGGAATCTGAAATATGTTTTAAAACACCACATGGAGCTTAGTCTGGACTATGAGAAAGGGGCTGATTTGCTGAAAAGGGTCAAAAACACTACAAAGCTGGAGTTCCCGCGAGTGAAAGGAAAATATGAAGAAGAGCTGCGAAAGGGACATGGAAGAGACTTGAAGGCCTCGGATATAAGAGCACCAGGTTAATGTGCCAGATTAAAAAAAAAAAAAAAGACTGACAACCCCAGGACCGGGGGGAGGGGACGCTGGAAGAAGATTGAGTTATGAGTTATGGAAAGGATTTGCTGCGATAATTATTAATCAAGATACAAGAGATGGGAGGAGGAGGAGGTCATGGAAAGAAGGTAATGGAATTTGGAGAATTTGATAAGGATGGTTTTATCTTTTCTTCTTTTTCCCCCTCATGATTTTGTTTTCCCCCTCTTTTTTGTAATTTTGTCTTTTTTTGTATATTTTAATAAAAAAAAATTCTTCCCCCCCCAATAAATATCATTTAAATATATAAATATATATATATATAGTGGCATGATGCTGTTTCACATGCAAGACGCAGATGGGATTTAAGTTGAGCTGTCTTTCAGGGCGCTGTCGAAACTTAAGATAGCAGGGGCCAATGAGATTTACTGTGTTAAAAAGAGAAGAAAGGCAGACGTCAGTCCTGCTGGGCTTTTGGGCCAAGGCAGCCTCCAAAGGATGCTGAGTGCTGATGCGAATCCTGCATCCTTTAGATCCCCTCCCCAAGTATTTTGCATTTCTCCCTTTTGATTCTTGCCTATTGATATTTTAGTTATGATGTGAGCAGCAGGGGAAGTAGGGCAGAGGGAAACAGTGAGCGTTCGACGAAAAACCGGGGGGAAAGGGAAGGGTGGTAGCTCAGTGGTAGAGTATTTGCCTTGCATGCAGAAGGCCCCGGGTTCAATCCTCAGCATTTCCTAAATAGGGTTGGGAGAGAACCCTGCCTGAAGCTGCAGAGAGCTGCTGCCAGTCAGTGCAGACAATACTGAGCTAGATGGACCAATGGGCCCCATCAGCAGAAGACAGCCTCCTATGTAACACAATTATGACGTCTTAGAGGTTCGTTTGAAAATGGATTCCGATTTTAGGAAATTCCTTCCTTTAGTTGGCAGGGGAAGTGGGGCCATAACTCTCTGGTGTTCTTGCAATATATTTGGTTGTAAGCAATTTCTCTTTTTAATTGGGCACCTTCTGCATATACTTTCCCAGGCTGCCACTTCCAAGCTGTTAAGCAACTCCAGTGCTCTGACTTGGAGGCGGGATGATTTACAGCTCTGTCTATGGGATGCTCAGCCTGATGCTAGGTGAGGGCAGAGCTGTAATTTGCAAAGAGGTTTCTGGGCTCTGTAGCAGCAAGAGGGAACCTGATTGATGAGCAATTTGCTTGTTGCAACACCATGAACTGGGGCTTTCTTGTAGTCCTCCTTACCAGGCAATGAATCAAGACATTCGTGGAGTGGGGAAGGCGCTTGCACAAGGCAGCTTATTATGGACTTGGTGCCGATTATGCTCTACTGTTTTCTTCTTTTGGTACTGGCCACATGATGTTGCCATCATCAAAATGGCATCTCGTGCTTTTTCTACGTTTTGTCCAAATTTCACCTTTCTGCAGAAAATCCCAAAAGTAAAAAACAACCTGCCGTACCTCGGCAGTCCCTGCCACTGTGGACAGTCCATAGCACATGCTTTCTTGGGTGGGCAGTTTGTCATGTGCCACGAGTGACTAGCAATGGCAGGGTGGGGGAGAGAAATCCAATCCAGTTTGCACTCAAAAGTGATCTTATCTAATTGGAGCTTTCTGAAACAATAAGCGAGCCAAAACACAGCCATCCTTTGAAATTTACACTTCTTCGAATTTTGCATCGCGGTTTCTCCAGCCAACTACCGTGGACAAAAATGTACACAGTAGGGTAAGGCGTGCATGAAAATCTGGTGAAAAAAAAGACATAAAATATTATATAATATCTGGGAAACCGTTTTGCAAAAATTCGTATGTTAGATAGAGTTGCATACAGAACTGTGTACATTTGGGAAAATTCACACTAGTTTGCCGTTGAATTATCATGTGTGTGTGTGTGTGTGTGTGTGTGTGTGTGTGTGTAATGCAAACTACTGTGGAAATGTGGAGAACTGAACTTAAAACTGGGCTGGAAAATGAAAGACAGAGAAATATAATAATATAATAATAATTTATTATTTATCTCCTGCCCATCTGGCTGAGTTTCCCCAGCCACTCTGGGCGGCTTCCAATCAAGTGTTAAAAACAATCCAGCATTAAATATAAAAAATTTCCCTAAACAGGGCTGCCTTCAGATGTATTTTAAAAAGAAGATAGCTGCTTATTTCCTTCACATCTGAAGGGAGGGCGTTCCACAGGGAGGGCGCCACTACCGAGAAGGCCCTCTGTCTGGTTCCCTGTAACCTCACTTCTCGCAATGAGGGAACCACCAGAAGGCCCTTGGCGCTGGATCTCCATGTCCGGGCTGGAGGTCATGGGGGTGGAGGTATACTGAAATGGACATAGTGGTGATGTTTCAGTAGGTTGCCTTCATTACCACACTCTGGCTTCTGTTTCCTGCTCATATGAGATTTGCATGAGACCTGTAGTAATAAAATAAATGTCTGGGTCAGGGTCTGTTTATTGTCCTTATCCCTTCAGTCCTTCTATAATTTCTTACCCTCTGCTTTCTCAACTTAACGCACCAATAATTCCTGTTGTGCTGCTAGTGTGTGCATGCCAAATTATTCCTCAGCCTCTTTTCACTGTTTTTGTTTTTTAAACTTCTCCGAGAGTTTGCTGCAGCAGGCGGGGAGGAATATGAGATGGCCCCAAGTCCAGGCATTGCAATAAGTAAATTAGATCTCCTCTTGCTGTGCTACAGATCCCCCTGCACACCTCATTGCAAATTATAGCTCTGCAGATGTGGTGATCAGAACTCATGGTGCCCAGCGCTCCTGGTTGTACTGTGGATAAAGAAGAAACAAGGGTCTCCATGTTGCTATTGTCCTGCTATTAAAAAAATAAAAACAAAACCTTCTTTGATATTGCAGAGACTCTTGGATGGGTTTGTTTTTGGTGAAAAGCGAGAAGGGGTTCAGGACTCCCCTGCCTTCAGCAATGCAATCTGATCTCTGGATGCTTTAAGCTGAAGTTCTGTATCAGTTGGAAGATGAAGGCTGGGAACTGTTTTAATGTATTGAAAGACTGGGAAGCCCCTCCCCACCCCACTCAGAGCACTGTGTAACCCCAGATCTTGCAGGCAAGCAAACTGCGGTTTAATCCCCAAAACTAACTGAGGGAGGAGTGACTGAGGAGGGCCAGGGCAAAACAAAACGCCAATAATATTTTCTGTCAATACTCCACCAGCTGGTGTGGGTGGCAAGCAGTGGAATATCAATGAATAAGATGACCGGGGGTGGGGAGAATGGGAGTCCGTTTTCCAGGCCACCCACAAATAAACATCAGACCAGAGTTATATGTCGTGAGATAATGCCCTACTATGGAGATGGCCAATGTTGGAAGCTATGTTTTACTGTTCTGCCAGTGGATTCACTCTTTCTAGAATAGTGTACATTCCATACAAAGATTTTTGGAAACTGTAGTTTAAGGGTGCTGGGAATGATACTTTAGGGAAGGGTAAACTATGGTTCCCAGGATTCTTTGGGGGAAGTCATGTGCTTTAAATGTATAGTATGTATGCAGCCTAGCTTTTTGTGTTACCTGGATATTGACAATGGGCACTCATGGGCAAAAGAATGTACCTGGAATGCGAGTCATGTATCCACCTGCCCAAGCGGAAACTGGGCCTTAGTTTTATTTGAGAGCAGTGCCTCTGTGGGAATAAGGAAAATTCAATTTAGTGCACATGATGAACCTGCCAAATCTGCACGTTGCAAAATGGTACACAAACTGAAACACAGCCAACCTTCAGAATCCTTTCTACAGTATTACTATTACTATTACTAATTTTATTTATGGCTTTCAGTTTTATACATTTCAATAATTCTACAATCATATTAACATTTCAAAACTCTACTTCCTTCCCCCTCTTTCTGCGGTTCCTTAACTTTGGTTTTTTAAAAATATTTTCTGCATATTCTGAATTAACTTAATTTACTCATTTATTCATCTATTTTAAATATTTCCTTTTATTTCTTATGTGTGTTCTCATATTACAGTTTGAATGCCGTGAAATTAAAATGGTAACACAGTGAAACAGAATATAAAATATAAAAGAGGTAATTGAAAATCAATATGAATATGTTCCCCGCCTGAACCACAACCACAGAGACCACCTGAATGAAGCTCTGAGACAACTGGTGTCCCTGAAGGAATGTTAGAACCTGCCTTAGACCCATTGGGCCATCTAGTTTAGTACTGTCTACACTGATTGGCAAGGG
The DNA here is from genome assembly GCF_965113315.1 of Podarcis vaucheri. NCBI lineage: Eukaryota > Metazoa > Chordata > Lepidosauria > Squamata > Lacertidae > Podarcis > Podarcis vaucheri. The sequence goes on along the minus strand of NC_138765.1, from coordinate 73,596,374 downwards.
ATGCAGGTGGTGCTGTGGGTTAAACCACAGAGCCTAGGACTTGCCAATCAGAAGGTTGGCGGTTCGAATCCCTGTGACGGGGTGAGCTCCCATTGCTCGGTCTCTGCTCCTGCCAACCTAGCAGTTCGAAAGCACGTCAAAGTGCAAGTAGATAAATAGGTACTGCTCTGGCGGGAAGGTAAACAGTGTTTCCGTGCACTGCTCTGGTTCGCTAGAAGTGGCTTAGTCATGCTGGCCACATGACCCGGAGACTGTACGCTGGCTCCCTCGGCCAATAAAACGAGATGAGTGCCACAACCCCAGAGTCGGTCACGACTGGACCTAATGCTCAGGGGTCCCTTTACCTTTACACTAACTGGCAGTAGGTCTCCAGTGTTTCAGGCAGGGAACATTCTCATTCCCTACCTGGAAATTCAGGGGACCGAACCTGGGACCTTCTGCATGCAAAGCAGATGCTCTACCACTAAACTTCGGCTCTACCCCATGAACTGAACACATGGTTTTTATACAGATATAATAAAGCTGCACGTATTCACTTTGTATACATGATTTGCATGCAGTACTGCCTACGTCTTGCTCAGTCTCGTCTGCTTCTACTGGCAAAGTATCTCCAAAGTCTTGGCAGGACCTGAGATCCTTTTAACTAGAGACACTGGGAGATTTAACCTGGGCTTTTCGACATGCAGAGCATTATGCTGCAGCACCGCACACACCCCTTAAAATAATAAATGTATAATAAGGATGCAGAATAAGCTTTTGATGCCAGATGTTTGCGTTGAACTACTGCAGATATGAAAACCTGTTTTGTTTCTTTCCTTCTCTTCGCTGTTGCTACAACAGACCTGGCGAAGGAGCAACTACCCCTGGCAGCGGGATGAGGAAGTCCAAAACTCCAAGCCCATCCCGTCTGTGTGCTAATGGTTAACCTGACCGCCCACGTGGGAGCCTGCGAGTTAACAGAACATGCCTTTTATCATCCAAAGCCCGCCGGTGCACAAGGCAGCACCACGCTCGAATATAGCCACAAACAGTTTTCTTTCAGCTCCCAACCTGAAGAACAAGTTCCCGTTTGTTTGAAAACAAGAGAGAGCGAGAGGCAGAATGAAGTCCACCTAAGGCCGGTAAACTCCCTCTGCTTGCCTTTGGCCTCCTCCTCCTCCGTCAGAACTTGTTACCTTGGAGCTGTTGGAACAAGGACGATAAAAAGTTGCTTTGTAATCTCCGGGCCCTCCTTATGCAAAATATACATGGGAGGAGCTTTTGCTTTCTCTCTCTCTCTTTTGAGATTTCTACATGGGAGACACCGTGTATGCACAGGAGACAGAATCATTGAAGCTGCACTCTCTGTCCAATGAAAAAGAGTGAAAACTGAGGTATGTGCTCTGTACATTTCTCTCTCTCCCCACCCTCCACCAATTTCTCCCTAGATGTCTTTTGGTTTTTGTACTGCTAGCATTTCTTCCCCTCTTTGAAGCGAAAGCGAGTTTGGCAACCTCTAACAAGCTCCTACAGGAACAGCTCGGTAGCGTTTATGGTTGCAACAGAACCTTCTGTCTCTGGCCTTTGCTCTTTATCTGGAAACGTAATGAAACGCGGAAAGCAGTACGACAAGGAGCTGAAAACACCATCGCTTTGGGTTCTCTAACTTGGAGAAGACCGAGGAGTTCCACTTGGGTGGATCCTTCCCTTCTTAAACGCGCTTGCTTCCTTCTCCTCAAAGAGGGTCTCTGATGTGCTTTCCTGGGGAGTCCTCTGAAGCATTTGGGTTCATGGCAACCCTTTAAACCAAAAGCTAGAGAGAGAGATTAGGTAAGATGCAACCTTTTTATCAGTAGATCTTCTGATGACTTGCTTGTTTGAGTCCTAAGTTGCTGGCCTTCAAGGTGCCCAAAGGAAGGAAAGTCTGGACAGCACTTGCTAAGGGGACGGGAACCTGTTTAAAACTGGTAACAGGAGAATCGATGCTGGTTTGGTTCTGCAGGGTCAGGCGAGCTGGTGTGATTTTGCAGGGTGAGGCCCTGAATGCAGCCAAAAGGGAAATCAAATGGCACATGGGTGCCAATATGGTGTGGTTGCTGACCGTTCGGCATGGATCAGGGACATCTGGCCTCAAGTGTCTATTTGGCCACAAAACTTGCTGGGCAACTTTGGCACCAGCTCTCTTTCAGTGTAACCAATCTTGCAGGGCTGTTGTGCAGATGAAATGGAGAGAGGAGCCATGTGTGCCACCCAAAGCTCCTTGGAGGAAGGGCAGGCTATAAATACTGTTTACATATTTCTTTGGCGAAGTGACTCTCTAAGGCATACGTTTAAAGCAGACCACTTTCCCCTGTAAACTGTACCCCACCCCCACAGAGCTACAGTTCCCAGTTCCTTTGAAAAAACGAGGTTCCCAGCATTCTATCTGGGGAAGCAATGTGTTGTTTTTTTAGTGTGTCGTGTTCACGTAGCCCAGAATGCAGGTTAGGTTCCTAGGACACTTTCTCATGTTCTGCCCCTAATAGCATAGAAACATAGAGTTGGAAGAGACCTTAAGGACCATCTAATCTAGGCATAGGCAAACTCTGGCCCTCCAGATGTTCTGGAACTACAATTCCCATCATCCCTAGCTAACAGGACCAGTGGTCAGGAATGATGGGAATTGTAGTCTCAAAACATCTGGAGGACCGGAGTTTGCCTATGCCTGATCTAATCCAACTACCTGCAATGCAGGAATATGCAGCTGTCCCATATGGGAGTTGAACCTGCAACCTTTGCATTATCAGCACCACACTGTAACCAACTCAGCTAAGTTCCCCTTATCCACCTACTGCCACCCACTAGTTTTTCCCATTAAGTTAACTTCCTCCTGGAATGATTAGGATTTTCTCATTCTGGGAGTCTGACATCGTGCCATTTATTTTTTTTAATTTAGTGCTGATGATAATTAAAGGGGAGTGGGGGGGATAGCAAAATGGTGGCATATTTGCTGTGACCTATTAAAAGTTTCCATGTTGATTTTTGTGTGTGTGTGTGCCAGATATGTGCCTGGCTAAGTTAGGGTGGGGAAGAGAGAAGATGGGAGATCTGCAGAGCACAGCAGCAGAACAGATGATTTGTATGTAGAAGGTCTCTGGTTCATATTCCGTAGTTCATAAACTGCAGCAAAAGATGTTTATGAAAGCTTTTTTTTTTTTTGATAAAGGCGCATTTTGCAAATTCAAAGATGTGTATTTAAATGTGAATTTTCATGATCTTTTAGAGAGAGAGGGGAAAAAAACAGATTAATGCGGAGCAGGGTGAAACAGACCTATGAATAAGCACATGAGTGACACTGACAGGAAACAAACTGATTCATCCATCCCTTGAAATGGTTTTGTCTCTATAAAGCATAGATCTGTGTCTCCGTTGTTCCACGTCTGACCTCGAGGCCTTTTTGCCTCGGGGCACCTTATTTACCTTGCTCTCCTGTTTTAATAGCATGGTGCTTACTGCTGGCCCGGCTTCTTGCCAAAACGTGTCACTGGAAAGAATGGAGAGCAAACCACTCTGCAGCTGTTTACTGAATAAACAGCCTGCCGGATGCCTATCTTGTGTTTTCTGATCCAGCTTTGATTGTGTTTGTGGAGCTGGGCATGGGGGAAGTGGCTTGACTGAACCGAAGGCATGTTGCATGAAGAACAGCGGTGGAGCTCCCTTTATTTAGAACATTCATTAAGCACAAGGACCAGAAACTCAGGAGTCCTAGTCTCTACTGAGCACCTTCTGAGCTTTTTGTGTGTATGTGGATTGCCTCAGATTTTGGCTAACCAGTTCACATAAAACGTGGCCCTTAGCATGAGCAGGAATCATAATTAGACCAAAGGGGAAACTGGAGAATCTCCCTTGCAAGGAAAGGCCACATCAAGTGACACACTTTAGTGGGCGGCTCCCCAAATCTGGCCACTACTGGTAGATAAGCCATTTCGAAGCCTATTTTATAATAGCCTATGATCAGTGGTAGCTGGTGCCCTTTGGGATGGGAAGGGCAGAAGGCAGGGAGAGCAACAGGAGGTGAAGGCAGAGCCAATAACAGGCAGAACCACCCCTTCCTTGATTATATGTGAGAAAGGCAGGGCAGGTGGGAGGCTAGCTGAGGGCAGACTGAGGTTGGTGGAGCTTCTTCTTCTTTGGCCATCACTCGTAGCCGAGTGAGATTGCCTTCCATAAACATGGTTTTAACAGTGAGTCCGTAAGTGACTGTGGAGGCCAATTCTAGATCCACATGTCCTTCCACAGTGGGGACATAGGCTTCCGGGTGGGAGTTGATCACCGTGAGGGTTTGCCAAGCGTGCCTTCCCCTTAGCACATTTCTCCCTTTCATCCTGAGTTTGAGCATCTTCAAAGCCCATGACACCTTTGGTAAAGGCTGTTCTCCAGTTGGAGAGCTCGCAGGCCAGTGTTTCTCAATTGTCTGTGTTTATACTACATTTTTTTTAGATTTGCCTTGAGAGAGTCTTTAAACCTCTTTTGTTGACCACCAGGATTACGCTTTCCATTTTAAAGTTTGGAATAGAGTAGTTGCTTTGGAAGATGATAATCAGGCATCCGCACAACATGACCAGTCCAACGAAGTTGATATTGAAGAATCATTGCTTCAACACTGATCTTTGCTTCTTCCACTACACTGGCATTAGTTTGCCTGTCTTCCCAAGAAGATATGTAAAACATGGTAGAGCAGTGCAGTGCCCTGTTTACAGTACTCTAATGAAATGGCTTCCTCTGCTGCTGCTGCTGCTGCTGCTGCTGCTAATAATAATAATAATAATAATAATAATTAATAATAGTGTTGGAGGGCTAGCTGGGGACCCAACTGTGCATCATGCTGTGGATCAGTGCTCTTAAGAAGCATGGACAGGATTTCAGATGTAATGCTTATTCATATGCCTTTAATTGGATGGATGTTAGGAACAACTTGTATTCACCACCAGCGAGCAGATGTGACTTCCAGAGACTCAGGAGATGGCCTTGAAACTCGATTCATTAATCAATGTATTAATAGGAAAGGCATTCACTGAATGAATGAATGAGCATTTCTAGGATGGTTCACATAAAAAGAGAGATACGTTATATAAAAGAACAATCAATGAAAGAGCTGAATAAAGAACATCGGCTTGAAATATCACATTAAGCTCAGTAAACTCAAGCTGGGGGAAATGAAAATGGTCTTTGCTTGAAACAGAAAAAGGCCCCAATGTAGATTCTGGGTGAGAGGAAAGCATTGCACAAATGAGAACCCAGCTTGTAACCCAGGGGTTCCTAAACTGTGGTCCATGGACCACAAGTGGTCTGTGAGTGTCAGTCAAGTGGTCCATGGTGTGTCCACATTATATATTCATATTGATTTAAACTGTATTTGTACTGCTTCTTTTATTTCTTATATTGTATTTTATTGTACTGCAGTTTGAATTCTATGGAGCACAAATTGTAATATAGTAAAATGCAAAGTAATTGGGATGTGTGTGGCGCTGTGGTCTAAACCACTCAGCCTCTTGGGCTTGCTGATCGGAAGGTCGGCGGTTCGAATCCCCGCAACGGGGTGAGCTCCTGTTGTTCGGTTCCAGCTCCTGCCAACCTAGCAGTTCGAAAGCACGCCAAAGTGCAAGTAGATAAATAGGTACTGCTCTGGTGGGAAGCTAAACGGTGTTTCCGTGTGCTGCTCTGGTTTGCCAGAAGTGGCTTAGTCATGCTGGCCACATGACCCAGAAAAACTGTTTGCGGACAAACGCCGGCTCCCTCGGCCAGTAAAGTGAGATGAGCGCCGCAATCCCAGAGTCGTCCACGACTGGACTTAACTGTCAGGGGTCCTTTACCTTTTAAATTGCTGAAATATACTCAGAGTCCTGTAGTGATTTCATGCTCTTTATTGCAGCTTGTAAAACAGTGATTGAATTGCCCCCCAAACCTCAGGCTTTTATATACATTATTTACACAATGAGTTCCGTCTGATTGTCTGATTCTGCTTCCCTCCTGAAGCCTGATTGGTCTTTTCCTGCAAGCCAATCAGTTGTTGCATTCTAGACTCCTACTTGCCTATTGTTCTAGGATCCAAGCTTGGTACATAACAATTGCAAAGTAAGAAAATGAAAGAAGCAATAAAAATGCAGTTAAAAGCATGTGGCATCCAGCACAGTGCATTACAACTGTAGAAAAATCATGAAGTGGTCCCTCCAAGAACACCAACCATTTTCAAGTGAAAAAATGTTTGGGAACCACTATTGTCACTAAGAAGGACCCCTTGCAGACATGTGTTCAAACCTGGAAGTATCATGGGTATATCAATGCTAAAGATGCTTTTTAAGAGCATCTCCCGATCCCCCCCCCAAAGGCAAGTAAAGCCAACAATGCACCAGAAAACAACCATATTTGTCACACATGTCAAGGCAGAGGTGAGGCTGCTTTAGATTTTTCTCACGGGTATATAGGAACTGTTTATATATCAGCAAGCTCCTGTATGGCTGTGGGGACATTTGAATGACCTAGAGGGGGACCAGCCTCATGGGAACTGACACTGCGATTTAACTCTTCTCCTGATGTGCTCAAAGGCAGATCTCTTTACACCTGATACATATATATTTGTGTGTGCGTGTGCGCATGCGTGTGTTAGGACCTACGCATGTCTCTTGGCTGTAATTTGTTTAAAGCTGATTTTAATATTGTACATTTAAATTTCTGTAGCTTTATCTGGGACATCATGGTGAGGAAACCCAACATTATATTTTCAAAAGGGGCAGATAAGCCAGACTGTTTGAATCTCCTTGAGGCCATTCTAGGCCACTTTGGTTGAGTGCATTTTATTGGTTTACATTCTCCTTGAGTTTCCTGCTTAATCATTCAAAACATTCAAGCCTGTTTAGCCACAGTATCTATTCATTTGTATATGCCAATTCTGAATGGAAGCAGTGTTTCTCTAGGTTTCAACCCCTACATATTGCAGGGTGCAGTTTCAGAATAGCTGAAATGCTTTTCAAAGGCCCTCTTTTATGACCATGGAATACCAAGTAGTGAAAGTCTAGTAAGTGTGCAGAACAAGGCTATCCTCCCAGCTTTTTTAGGTTGTCATTTTGCTTCCCCAAAATGCTTGAGAAGCTGTACAGTATTTACATTCCTTTGTATAGCCCTGGCTGAATCTTTGCTTTGCGAGACTAAGGAGAATTCATTCCCCTTGAGCCTAAGGAGCGAGAGAATTAATGTTGCCTTGATGATGGTATTCACACACTCTTCAAATTAAAGAAGAAATTAGCACAGCACTTCACAGTTTAAATACAGCATGAGGAGAATTAATGCCATTTGAAGCTGATGCTCTTGCTAAGTTGCTTCCAGGCGCAAGCAGGAGAAAGTTAGTTCACCTGGGGTCTAAAATACACAAGAGTAGCTTGAAGTCACAGAAGTGATGACTACCCCTGTTGGCAGTTTGTTAGAGCCTTTTTTTGTGGAGCAGACTTACAATGAAACTAATTGCAAATTACAGTTAAAAAATTCATGTGCATTTACCGGGCGCAACTTAGAGTGTTGAACAGAAGCACTGAGCCTGTCAAACCGGAAGGTTGACTGGATTGCATAATTGATAGCCTTTGACCCAAGAGCACCTGTGAGGTCACAAAGGAGCCATCTTCTAGGGTTATAGGCTTCCTGGGTGTCTCTGATTTACTTTAGTTATACTGTGCATTCCCCAAGCCATTAATAAAAACAAATAAAAGTAGAACTATAGTATGCTAACGAATAACAATGCTAAATCCGGAGAATCTGGAGGTGCACTCCATTGTTTTGTTGTTGTTGTTGGGAAACCCTTTTATTTACATGAGATAGACAACTCTTCCCAAATCCCCTTACTTCAGAGGAATGAAGCGAGAGGAGTGGGTGGCCCCGATTCATAGGTCAGCCGTGCTTAACGGGCTTGTAAGTGATGGAGAACTCTCCCAAATAGTGACCAATCATTTTAGGCTTGATTTCCACCTGGCTGAAGATCTTCCCATTGTACACGCTAACCATGCTGCCCACCATTTCTGGTGTCGCAGGTGGGTCTTGACCACCTCTGGCTTCTCCATGGGCAGGGCCTCTTTCTTGGCCTTGCACAGCCACTTGAGGAGGGAGTGCTGCTTGTGGCGCAGGCCGCGGTTGAGCTGCTGGCACTGGCAGGCACTGTACAGCTGCATCAGCTGCTCATAGGACACGTTGAGGAACTGGTCAAGGTCAACACCCCGATAGGTGAACTTCTGGAAAGTATGCTTCTTCCTCTGCTCCACTTCCGCCATCTTGGCTGCAGTCTCCTCTGTGCACTCCATTGTTTTTTTGAGACAGACAGATGCCAACAACAACTCCATGCATAATGTTTCTCCTTCTTTTACAAAGTCTGCAATGTATTGCCCTGATCTTTACAGAGAATTATTGCAAATAACTCACCTGACTTTCGTTTCTTCTAACTGCCACAAACGACTTCCTGAATAATTGCAGAACATTGCTATCATTCATTATCTTTTTTGCTCTGTAGGAATTTCCTCCTAGTAGCCTGCAGCAAACTTTTAACTCTCCCTGCTGCTGACGGGCAGCATCATTGAATGGTAAATAATACTTGCCTCTGTGTATGTGCCTGTAAACTTCACGTGTCTACTACAAAACACAGGGCACCTTGAGCTCCCATTTTTACAAGCTGCTATCATTTTCTTCCTCCTTCGCTTTATGACAAAGGCTTTGCTGCGACAGATAATGAAACCTTACAAATGGATAACTACTGCAACTGCTTTGCTATAAACACAGCTTGTGCAGCGTATGATATGATGGAGTTGGTTTTGAACAGCAGGGAGGGATAAAACACACCCCTCCTGTCTGTTGATACCAAAGAAACCTAAATGAATTAATGCTCATGTTCCATAACAGTGGAAGCTATTAACCAACAAAGCAATTAAAAAGAGTTCATAATCGGCAGTGGTGATACATGTATATTAAGTTACCGAGACTTTTGCATAAATTACTAAGGGATAAAATTACACATTATGGTGTTTTCAGTTTTTGTGGTTTGTTTTTTTTAAGGCCTGCTTCATTTGTTGACTTAACATATCTACAGCCTCTTCAATAGCCAAAGTGCTCTAGGAAGGTCACAATAAAATTGTGTTGTAAGCTGGCATCTGATGAATTTCAGAGGGCAGGGGGAGTTCCACAGTCTGGGTGCCACTGTGAAGGTGCTCTTCTCTGGCATCACTGCACAATGAATGCTTCCTGGTTATGGGAAGACATTGAGGAAGGTGTCCATGTCCCATCTTAACACCTAGACAGGTCTATTCGGACAGACACTCCTTCAGGTATGTAGATCTCGAGTTGTTCAAGGCCTTGAAAATTCAGAGGGTAACTATATTGGCAAGCAGTGCAAGTCTTTAAGAACTGGTGCGATATGACACCAACTGGCCACTGTTTAGCAGCAATCAAGAGTTAGAGGATACAGAGTCTTGAGTTAAGGAACCAGATCTGCTGCTGGGATTCAGACCAATGAAACTGATGGACATGAACCCTCAAAATGTCCTTTTGTGGCCATAGGGCCAGAGCTCTGTCCTCGTGCTCAGCTTCCCTGGAGCCTGAGGAGTCGGGCACCTCCCACAGGACCTCACTGGTCCAATGGCACAGGGAGAAAACTAGGAGGGAACCCATTAGAGAGAGGATGAGTGACCATCTTCAGGCCAGAGAGATGAAACTTTAAGAATCCACTGCTATCGACATGGGGATGAAGGTTCCAAAAGACTTGGGGCTTCTGCACACTCTTCTGCTCTTTTCATGCATGGTCTGTGCTTTAATGCTCTGTGTCTGGGTGACCCCCCCCCACCCATAGCTTTCCCTGCAAAAACCCACTCCTTAAAGCTAAGAGCAAACAGCAGTCAACAGAAAATCCAAATTGATGCTTGTTCCAATTGAGTGCTAAAGAGCAGGTTTTCGTGGGGAGAACTTTGGGGCACAAAGCACGCATACTCGGACACAGAACATTTAAGCGCGGACCTGTGCCTAAAAGAGCAGCACAAAAGATGAGTGTGGATAAGCCCTTGGGCTGTTCTCAACTTTTGTGGGAGCAAATTGCACCCTTGGTGCTATCCGTGGTCCTGCAACTTTTGAGCCCTCTTGCCACACAGTTTCTGGCATCAGACTTTTTTTTTTTTAAAGGAGATGCAGCTGTGCAGAGCCTTAATCTGGAATGTGTTCCCAATCTGGAGAGAAGCCACACACCAGTTTCCCGTCTGAAATCCACCCTCATTCCTGTCTCCTAGTGTCTGAGTACAGGCATTCCTTACCCCCTTAACACGGGGGTTATGATCCGTGTCCCTGTGCACATAAATGAAATCGTTTAAAGTAGGGAACACGCTCTAAGCACTCTTCAAATGCTCTCTCTGCTATGCTCTCTTCAATCCATATCAAGTTGGTAGCCCTAATGGTGGCGTTTTCTGCAGTCCCTTTTGGCTTCCTTATGACTTCCCACAAGTACCAGCTGGCCAACAGGCCCAGCTACATCTTCTCCACCAGTCAGACACAAAGAAGGTGTACCTAGAACCTGAAACGACCCTACAGCTTCCCCCTTCTGTATAAGAAGCCTCAGTGCTGCTTGTCCCAGTTTTGTCAGTGAATAACCAAGCTTCAAAGGAAGAAGCTGCTGGATCAGGCTGATGGCCCAGCTAGTCCAGCATCATGTTCTCACAACAGCCAACCAGATGACTATGGGAAGCCCACAAACACCTAAGCACAACCACGCTCTCCTCAACTGAGCATCTGAGAGTTAAATTCGAAATTCCTGCAGCTGACTAAATTTAGGCGAAGTTGAGTAAACACAATCTTCCCTGATGTTGTTATCGTCAAGCATTATAATTTGGACCTGAAAAGGCTTCTGTGTTATCATAAGACTTGAGCATACAGACTTGATTATATATTCTTTCCTTAAGTTTTTGTTTCATTTTGGAACGGCTGGCACAATCTGTATGTAAATGTTTCTCAAAGCTCGTAGGACCGTAATGGGTTTGTTTTCTTAAAGGAGAAAACCTACTGCATCACCCTGGCATAATTGAACATGGAGAGGAGATCAGAATTAAGAGCAGCTGCCTTCAATAGATTGCTGCAGGGTGGGGAAAGAGAACAAAGTACGGTAGTTTGTTTTTGGTAACTTGGATTTTTATGGCTGAAGGGGCCCATGTGAAGTAGTATACAGGAATTCTGTTCTATTCTATTCTATTCTAGTTTAGTCTAGTCTATGGGACGTGGGTGGTGCTGCGGGTTAAACCACAGAGCCTAGGACTAGCCGATCAGAAGGTCGGCGGTTCGAATCCCCGCAATGGGGTGAGCTCCCGTTGTTCGGTCCCTGCTCCTGCCAACCTAGCATTTTGAAAGCACATCAAAGTGCAAGTAGATAAATAGGTACCGCTCCGGTGGGAAGGTAAACGGCATTTCCGTGTGCTGCTCTGGTTCGCCAGAAGCAGCTTTGTCATGCTGGCCACATGACCCGGAAGCTGTCTGCGGACAAACGCTGGCTCCCTCGGCCTATAGAGTGAGATGAGTGCACAACCCCAGAGTCGGTCACGACTGGACCTAATGGTCAGGGGTACCTTTACCTTTTTAATCTAGTCTATATATTACACTTGTATCCAACCCTTCCTCACAAAGGAGCCCCAGGAGGTAGGCATATCAACAGAAGGAAGTCTAGGAACTGTAGTGCATGCAGGAACCTAGACATACCCAACAGATATTCCACTGTGGGTGTAAAGTAAGAATGCCTCTTATAAAATGGCCTTTCCCTTGGTCCAAGCTTCCCCAAAAGACAGCAACTTGTGTGTTTGTGTGTAACTGGGAAAATGTGACACCACACCTACAGTGGGGGTGGGTGGGTTGGTTATTGGTTTCGGAACGAGTAATGCCTGTGAACATCAACAGATGGCCACCCTTACCTATGGGCCTCTGCCTTGGTTACATTTGCCACGTTTTGCTACTGTAAATTTCTCGAGGTGCATTGTGTCAAAGTGGCTGGAGAGGTGAACATCTGCTTCTGTGTTCTCATGCTGTTAATTTGTATTCTGGTTTGAGAGAATGATTGGCTGGTTGGTTAGTCCCCCCCCCCCAATTGTAGCTGGCCCTGTATTTACACATGTGGACGCCAAGTGGTTCAGCTCTGTGGTTAGCAGGCTGTGGCTACGAGAAAAGATAATGTGTTGTTACGGAGCACACATGCTTTACATTAAAGGGAGCACTTTTTTAAAAAAATGTGCAGGACAAGTGTGTTTATTTTAACAGTTTATATGTGCTGAACTTGCTCATGCTGCTCTATGGGATGAGTTAGCATCTGGCTTGCAGGTGTCAGTCAGTGCTACGGATGTCTCCGTGTCCTCAAGCAACCTTGGTTGATAAGCCTCACAAACATATCCAGAAACATAAAGGCATCTAAAGGGGCTTATCTTCTTAAAAATAGCTATATTGATCTGACCCTTAGAGCAGTGGTTTGGGAAGTATCTTAAACTATTTAAGGTTCAGCTTTTAAAAGGCTGAACTGATTACACACCTGGCCTGGTGCAATGTTGCCATTGATAACCTTTTCTTTTTCTTCTTCCATGAATTGGTCTAAACACCCTTTCAAAGGTGCCTAAAAGTTGGTGGTCATCACATCATTTTTTGTAGTACAGTCATGCCTTGGTTTTCGAACACCTTAGTTCTCAAACGTTTTGGCTTCCGAACACTCCAAACCCAGAAGTGAGTGTCCCGGTTTGCAAACTATTTTTGGAAGCCGAATGTCCGGCGCGGCTTTCGCGGCTTCTGATTGGCTTTCAAAGTATGTTGTTTGGTTTTGATCTGATATGCTTCTTCATCTCATAACTTGCATATGCCATGTGGTTTCCCTTCCTTCCCCCGCTGCTTCTGTACATGCTATGCATTGCTAATTTACAATGAGAAGATAAGCCGGAGCCGCTCCAAGCCCCTACTAGCCTCAATACGGCAAATGTTGAAACACAAAATGGGCATCTTTACACACAAGTCTCCTAACATTTTCTTTCCACTGATGAAAGAGCGATTGTCTGTTGGGCTGCTGGGTAATTAGATATGCCTCTACATCTTTGTTGGTTGGGACACAAAGACCTCATTCCTCTTCCCCCAGGCACTGTTGCGGGGGTCAAGATGGGAGGCTGTGTTTTGAACATGGTTTGATAAGGTGTGTCATTTTTAGGGGGTGAAAAACAACGGCATTAAGGAGAAGTAGGGAAGTGTATAGAGCTTTTCATACAAAAGGTTCAGTTCCTGATATCTTCAAGTAGGGCTGGGAGTGTCTCCCTTTCAGAAATCCTGGGGAGTTGCTGCCAGTTAGTGCTAGATAGACAAATGCTCAGTTTCCCTTGTTCCTAGGTGATGCGGGCAGGAGCTCACTACCCTATCAACAAGGTAACAGATACCAAGACAGGAGGAGCTCCAACCATCTTAGGAGGTGACGGAGATGTGCTCCCCTTCTTGTGGGATATAGCAGCTATGAAGGATTTGGGAAGGAAGCAGGAAGCAAGCCTCAGCCAAGAGGGAAGAAGGGCGGGATAAAATCAATCAATCAATCAGTTGATTTTTAAATTATTTATTTAAGGGCTGGAGGCAGCTGGGCTAGAGAGGCTTCTTCTAGTGCTCAGCTGGGTGTTTGAAAGTGGAGCTGAGGAGGAAGAGAGCTCCCCTCTTGACAGAACCACATTCCTGCATTCTCTTGTCAAATCCTTCTGCTACTCCTTTCACTTGACTTTGTAATTCTGTTGTCGCTTGTTCGTAAACATTTTGCATGTTTGGGGTGGGGGAATTCCCAAGCGGTGAGTTCAAGTCAACACACTCTTTTTATCTCTCTCTCCTCCCACCCTGTCCCAGTTCTGAAGCTTAGCTGTCCCCTTGACTTATTTGTTGGAAGCTGCCCAGAGTGGCTGGGGCAAGCCACCCAGATGGGCAGGGTACAAATAATAAGCCCCCTTATTGTTGTTATAAGCCCCCTTATCTCCCCTGCAGCAGGTGTCTACAACTCCTCCCTATCCCTGGGCCCCATGTGATGTTTCAAAATGTAGCATTTGCTTTTTCTTGGAGACCAAACAAGAAGCTTTTATTTTTTTCTGGGGATGGCAAGAATTGGGAGTTGGTATAACGATCTCTCTCCACCCACCCCTGGTGCTCAGAGAACTGCCATTGTTCCAACTTGGCTCCAACCCCCCGTTTGGAAAACACAGCTGTTTGGGATGGGCGCTTGAACTGCAATACTTCATTCCGATGGAATCTCCTGCTTGAGAACAAACCCTTAAGCAAACAGTTGACTGTGCTGACAAATCCCTTGGGATTTGCCCTTCCCCGTCCCTGCCTCCTTCTGTGGCATCCTAGGTAGATACAGGCAAGATGTGTGGGTACAGAATAGGGACTGGGGGGAAGGGAAGAAATTCAATCCAGCCCGCATTTTAACGGCGAACCCACCCATGCACATGTCCTGAAACAATATGCAAACTGAAAAACAGCTATCCTTTGAAATTTGCACTCACAGCAATGTGAATGAGTTAGCAGGGCAGGATACTAATACAGTGGTACCTCAGGTTACAGATGCTTCAGGTTACAGACTCTGCTAACCCAGAAATAGTACCTCGGGTTAAGAACTTTGCTTCAGGATGAGAACAGAAATTGCTTGGCAGCGGCAATGTGAATGAGTTAGCAGGGCAGAATACTAATACAGTGGTACCTCGGGTTACAGACGCTTCAGGTTACAGACGTTTCAGATTACAGACTCTGCCTCAGGTTACAGTACCTCAGGTTAAGAACTTTGCTTCAGGATGAGAACAGAAATGGCGGCAGCGGGAGGCCCCATTAGCTAAAGTGATCTTCAGGTTAAGAACAGTTTCAGGTTAAAAACGGACCTCCAGAACGAATTAAGTTCTTAACCTGAGGTACCACTGTATTTAAATAAATTAATACTATATTGGGGCAGGGGGGGATTGTGAGAGATTAAGGTGCCAGTTTACACCTGGAGTCAAACCTGGGCTAGAACTTTGGAAAGGGAGAGGAGGTTTGCTTCTTGATGGGCAACTGGGAAGACTCTTGCATGCATACTTTCTCTCCGGTCTCTCCACAACTGAAAGGGACTAGAGATTGTAAGAAGAGTTGAGAATTAAAGGAAAGGTCCCTGAGATAAACCGAAATAGGTCACCCCTCAGGAGTCCACCTTTTTGTTACAACATCACTTCTATAGCCCTGATTCTTCCGAAGAACTCTGTGACTGTTGAGAGTTCTATTTAAGAAGCTGCTATCCTTTTCACCGCATAATAAAGGCTCTCCCACAGAGACAGAACAGGCAAAAGAAGTGTAGTGTAGATAATAAAAAGGTAGCCATCATATATATTTTTTAAAAAGATAAAGAACATATTTATGAAATGCCCAAATGAGCAATACTGATGCATTTTTGTTTTGTTCACAGGTGACCCAGGGGAAAGGGGAAAAAGAAGAAGAATCCTTTGCATTGAAATACCCAGTGAACACACAGTACTCAAAGGCCCCTGTTTTGGAAGACAATGACAATGTGACCTTTTGTTACTGCCCACTCATGAGTTTTTGCCCTCCTAAGAGGAAGATCGTGGCAGAGAATAGCACTGATGAAAGACACTGGGCTTGTTGAATCCCGGGCTGCTGATATTTTGAAGGAAGCTTTTATCCAGCTGTTGGGAGACCGCGTTTCACTTAGCTTCAGGAGAACCAATTGCTCAGTGTGCAGAAAATCCCAGGTTCCCTCTCTGATATCTTCAATTAGAAGTCTTTCTGATACAGGGTCAGGAAATACCAGAACAGACAATACTGGGCTTAATTGGACCAATGGGCATGAAATAACTTTCTAAAATCAATTCCAGTGGATTATGTTACTGCTAGAACTGATTTTCATATACCTGAAGTTTCCTGGTGGTGTCTCCTGACAACTGCATACACTCACATCTTGAACGGGTTGAGAAAGACGAGGTCTTCTGCTTTGCTTCTGGCAACTCTGGAAGCCATGCTGGCTGATTTGGGGCAACCGGAAGATTCCTTGTCAGGAAGCATAAACTGCCAGCATTTCCTTTCCACAAATGTCATCACAGTAGGTAAGTCAAACAGAGCTTTCTGTTGTATGCCTATAAACTACCATTTGTCTGTGGAGAAGCAAAGACTGCCTCCAGGACTTATTTATGTGTAGCTTGGGTGGCCTCCCGCCATGTTCAGGTTGTCGAAGTGCCACAAATGACTTGTGTTAGTGTTCTGAGGGCTGATGGAGGGATGGTGCTGGTAATAATTTTAACTACATTTGGGCTATCGACTTCTGTGGACATAATTGTAAAGCTGTTGCATTATACACTGTGGTTTTGTTTCGTTCTTGCTTTTGGAGCTGGAAGGGAAACATTTCGTTCTGCTGTTGCACAAGAGGTTCCATGGTACTTTGTTTCCAGAAGAGATTCCATAAGCTTGGGGGGCAAGTGGAAGAACAATGTTGCATTTGGCTTTAATTTTCTTTCTTGGTGCTCTATAGCACAAGGTATGAAATAGCACAGAAGATTCATTTTTCCACATGTGGAACTTTGTCTGTTTTTGGACTACAGTTCCCACCATCACTGACCACTGGTCCTGCTAGCTAGGGATGATGGGTAGTTGTAGTCCAATAACAGCTGGAGAACCAAGGCCTTAACTCCATGTCCTTTTGCCTCACAAGCTGCAGCTGACTGATGTGAGATTGGGCCTTCTCAGATTAGATGCCCAGATTGTGGAAAGACCTCTCCAGACATCCTTTTTATGGGTGATTTGTGCTCATTGATCGTATTGGGGTGGTCATATGTGATCTTGCTTTCAATACTGTTTGCACCTGCAAAAGTTTCAAGGTGGACATGCTGCTTTGTTCCCAGTTTGTGCATGTCCTACAACTTGCTTCAGAAATCTTGTAAGCATTCCAAGTTTTTTTCCTTGTTCTTTTGTTGTGCTGTAGTGCAAAAGTGGTCCTCTGAACAGCAGTAATTTTGGTAACATTGGAGACTGATCACAGAACAACCAGTGAAGTGGAGTGGCATGTGGAGCGTCCCTTTTGAGTTTTAGATGAGCTGTTATGACTTCTTTTTGCTGTGGGCACAGAATAATTTTAACCCCACCCCCCTTTAGCAGATTGGGAGTGTTTTCACTGATTCCATCTTGCACTTGGTTTTGATTGCAATTTTACTTATTTTTGGACTATACTTCTTATCAGACATGTATTCATTATGTTAAGCTGCCTTTGGGATGGCAATTTAGGGCCTGAAAAGCAGAGTGTAAAAAGAAACAAGTGGGAACTGCAAGAAAAGGCTGCAACATGGAATGCTCTTCCATGATGTCCCATTCCCTTTTCCCTCCCTGTTGGTTTTCTGTCTGAGTGTACTTAGTCCTGTGTGAGCTGCTTTGGGGGTTTGTTTGTTTTTGGGTGCTTCTGTATCTCTAAGGTTCCCCCAACCTTGCTGGTATCTCCCTCTTGTACATGGTTGGTGCAGTTTTGGATTGTGCAACTCACCCCGAAACAGAAGGAATGATCTCTCTCTATAGAGTGTGTTCTTATATAGAGTTGTATCCAGTGCTCATCCAGCTCTTGGCAAACCCATTAATGGCTGTGGCTAAATGAGACTCATTACATTCACTCTGTGTAGGACTGAGTTGGATACAACCCACAGGTGTTTGTCTGTTTTTTTGTTCTTTTGCTTGTCTGATTAATGCATGGAGTATGATTTGTCTTGTGTTTCCAGACTAGTAGGTAGTAGTTTAGAGACTTTTTCTTACAGAGTGCATAAGAATGGGAGCATATCTCTTCAGGGGGTTGACTATATAAACTGTTTTGGCCTATATGTGAGTGGACTTCAAGCTTGCTACCAACACTATAAGGTATTCATGCACCCACCCTTTCCTCCTGAGCTACATTCTGCCCAACTCCACCTTTCATAGCGACTGACTGAGGCATCTTTTATTAGAGCGGATACAATATTTATGTCCACAGTGCTGTACTATGCTCCTATTGCTACCCAAGAAATCTGTTTTTGCTTGACTCTGTATTTAGACACACACACACACACACACACACACACACACACACCTACCTCCAGATGTTTGCAATAGGCTGACACAAAAATGTGAATTTCAAGCCACTTGCCTTAGAATTTAATAACCATTTAGTGCAGTCCTAACTATATCTGCTCTGAAGTAAACCACATGGTGTTCAGGTGAGCTTCCTCCCACATAAGAGGGTACAGGATTGTAATCTTATTCTTAGTTTCATGACAAGATTTGTGCCCAGTTCATTTCTGATGTTCAGACTCTATGGCTGGATCTAATTGCCTTTTCAGATTAGAAGCTGGATGTGTTCTTCTGTCCTGTAGATCTGTACCAAGACTACTCCTTGGTTTGTTGGGTTCCTATCCCCATGGAGTCCTCTACCTGATATCCTTTGGATAGAGAAATTTAGCCGGAAACAGCAGCGTTCATTAGCCTTGTCAAAGCCTGCAAGTCTGAGAAATGTAGAGGATCTGATTTAAAATGCTGTTTCTCTCCCTCTTAACTATGTTAAGATGAAATGGTGAATATGTTGATCTGGACACCATGGTTCTAAAAAATGCGGAACATGCTGCATAAGTACTTTTTTTTGGAAAAGGGATATTGTACACTTAAAGTTGTATGTTTTTTCACCAGCAAATCTAGCAATCTCAGCACCTCTGATCCATAACCCAGCTTCCTGGCATGCTACCTTTCTGTGGGCAGATTTTCATCCATGTTCAACCATGCAGCCTTCCAGCACTCCAATGTAATGCTATTTGAAATTGCATTTCTGAACATATAGCTTGGTTCTGAGTTCATATTCTGTGCAAATGTTCTCTCTCTCTCTATATATATATATACACAGTCGTACCTCGGAAATCAAATGGAATCTATTCTGGAAGTCCATTCGACTTCCAAAACATTCAGAAACCAAAGCGTTGCTTCTGATTGGCTGCAGGAAGCTCCTGCAGCCAATCAGAAGCTGCAGAAGCCCCGTCGGACATTTGGCTTCCAAAAATAGTTCGCAAACCAGAACAGTCAGTTCTGGTTTTGTGACATTTGGGAGCCAAAACATTTGGGAACTAAGCTGTTCCAAAACCAAGGTACGTGTGACTGTAGTCTGTCTGTCTGTCTGTCTGTCTGTCTGTCTATTGGAGGTGTTGATGGAGTAGTTTGAGCAGTTAAGTCAACTGTAGTGTGACATGTCCAACTTGATCAGTTAGTTTTATCCCCAGGTTTTCTCATTTTGGCTGTGTGTGAATATGTTCCATGCTAAAAGGGATGCTTCTAGCACCAACACTTTGGGTAACAGAGAAGCGGTGGTGTGTTTTGTTTTGGCTTCATTTTTGGAGGCTGGCAAATTTATCTTGCTGCGGTGGGGAGGTGGAATCCTGGGAAAACATCAACAATAAATAAACTTCAGGATATTTTCTTTCTTTCAAACAAGATTTTTAGTTGCTGAAAGCCTTCAGGTGGTGGCATGGGATTTTGCTTTTCCCCCTGTTCAGATCCGCCTGGCCTTGAAAAAGTAAGTCAGTTAGCAAATAATGAAACTTGTTCTTGTTGAGAGATTTATCCGTTAGCTTCCTTCCTTGCAAAGTGTAGCAGGCAGCTGTGGATTCCTGTGGCCAGGAGTATGAATTGGATTTTCATAGTACTTTCACCACGTCTGCTTAGTTTGGAATAGGGAACCTTTATTCTCATAAAGATCCACAGAAAAGTCAGTTGGGGGTCAGAGCTAATGGTCTATGGAGCTGGAGCCCAGGTGGGGCAGAATATATTCCTCTTTCAGCAAACCCTATAAGTGGAGATGTTTAGGCCACTTGATATCTGCATTGGGTGTGAATTTATTACACACAGACACACACAATTGGGTTAAATTGTACGCACACAGAGAGACATATACACATTCTGTTTTTATTAATGCAAATGTTTAAGCTTTTTTTTGTTACATACACAATTGTTCTGTGTATGTTTTTACTACACTGCAAATCAATTCCGGATGCTTCGTGGGAAAAGATTCATGAATAAATAACAATAATATGAATTTTTATCTTGTAAGCTGCCTTTGAGTTTGCTTTTTTCATGAAGAGGAATGGGGGATATACATTTCTAAGTAATGAAAAATATGGAGCTGCAACTTGAGGACCAAGGCTGTACTTTGGTTAGTTCAGGCAACCCTGATGAGGTACATGCCAAAGATGTTTCTCTAATTGGCAGTGATTCATGGCAAATGGCCACTCTCTCTATATGAACAAATTCATAGGCCATTGACTCCTGAACACCTAACCCAAGAGATATTGAAGTTCTGCTGAAAAGCCGTTTATATTTTTTTTGCAAAAAGAAGAGGAGGAGGAAATGGGAATTTAGAGTTTGTGATGAGCTCTGCCTTGCTCCCAAGCAGGAAAACCAATAGACCAGTTTTGTGTGTGTGTGTCTGAGAGCAAGTGGGTAAGCGAGCCCTATTAACATACTGCCCCTTTCCTTGCTTTAGACTGCCCTTCTCCATTTCTTTAAACAATGACAATACTTCCCTTTGAAGCTAACGGTCACCATGGAAACAGATTACTAAAGGATGCAGCTAAGCATTGCCTTTAAAAAAGAAAGGAGGGGGGGGAGCAAGTAAGCGCAGCCTTTGGTGCTGGGAGCACAGCATCAGGTTTCTGGCCTTGGGCTTAATCTTGGCGTTCTGTGGAATGGGAAGAAATTGAATGTGCGTTGCGGAGCCGTTTATGAAAGTTTGCCATGCTTGGAAGGGGAGAGGGAGGGTGGCAAGGCATGATTTTGTTGCAGAGAACGGCGCTGGGTTGTCAGATGTAATATTGCAACTCATGCTGGTTCAATTCTGGGGTTATCATTTCATGCAAGTTAACTCGGTGAAAAAGAAAGGACATTTCCCCTCTATTTCAACTCTGGTCTGCTTCTAGGCTTGCCTCAGCCACCTATGCTAGTGCTGTACTTTATTTGTGGGATATGAGAACCTCTGAGCATAAGCCCTCCAAGTGCCCCTATTTTCCAGGGACAGTCCCGGATTTACTGAAGCCATTCCAGTTTCTGATTTGATCCTGCTTTTCCTTAGGCCATCCCTGTTTTCGTCGGAGAAATGTTGGAGGGTATGTGAGCATGCGCATAAAGGCACACACAGACACCATCACATTGCTAGGAATGCAGAACTCAGAAGGCTCACAGGGCACCTCCAGAGTATTTTTGCAGGAGGGAATCAGGCATAAGCCAGAACTTCTAAAGTAGAATGAAAAGTCTTGGTCAGGGTCCAGAAACTGCTGTTTTTAGAGGGTGCAAGGTTTGTAGGCTTCTTAAGACACAAAGAGGGCAGCTCTGCACATTTTGTACCAGTTTTATACCAGTTGAACTGACAGAAGCTCCCCCCCAGCACGGGACACGTTTCCTGGGACTAACAGTCTGGTGAGAGCCTAAGCTTCCTTTATGAAACTATAGTTCCCAGGGAGACAAGTGATGACTCTTCAATCCGTTTTATGTGTGTGTTGTAGAAATGCCCCCTTGCTAATACAACTGCTGCTCATGTTCCCTTCTGCAAGCTATTTTGCCCTAATTATCTTACCCTATCATTGTTGCAGCCATAATTTTAGCAGGGTTTTTGTTTCTGCTCTCTGTGCATTGTGGCTGCCATCAACAGCAGTGTAACCCACTTTTGCTAAATCTGTTTGCTGAGGACTAAACAGAGCCTTCCCTTTCAGAAGAATTTCACCCAATTTTCCCCATTAGCAGAGCCTTTGTAATAATGATCCTCTCTGTCTTTTAAATTTATGCTCAGATCTAAATTGATTGGCAGATTACTTAAAATGCTAAGAAATAGTTCCCTGGGGAATACTGTATATTTAGTAGCATTTTTCATAGATGATTTGTTGCAGAATACTGTGACGAACTGTACAGTATGTTTGTAGGAAGCTGCCTCATACCAGGGTCTTAGTCTGTTTGCCTGTCTAGGGTAGTCTTGTTTACTTTGAATGGCAGAGACTCTCCAAGTACCATCACCTGGTACCTGACCCTTGTAACTACAGTGGTACCTTGGTTCTCAAACTTAATCCATTCCAGGAGTCTGTTCGACTCCCGAAAACCAAGGCGCTGCTTCTGATTGGCTACAGGAGCTTCCTGCACTCAAGCAGAAGCTGTGTCAGACGTTCGGCTTCCGAAAAATGTTCGCAAACCAGAACACTTGCTTCTGGGTTTGCGGCGTTTGGGAGCCAAAACGTATGAGTACCAAGGCATTTGAGAACCAAGGTATGACTGTAGAGATGTTGGGGATTAAACCTGGCATTCTTTGCTAGCCCAACCGTAGGATTAAGCTGCTGGTGCAGATTACTTCTGGTATATAATGCGTGGATTCAAGCCCAGTTACAGTATTTGATTTGAAAGTTTGAAAACTGTTGGAAAGTAGGTAATTAGACATCTGGGCTATGGAGAATTCCTGCTGCTGTTGAGAGTAGACCACAACTCCTCAACCTGATTGACTTGCCAGCAGGCCCATCCATGATGGGTGGTGGTCAGAAAGATGGGAATTGCTAGTCCAGCAACACCTGGAGGGCAAGTGGTTGGGAAGGCTGGAGCAGGCTTAAGATAGCCTGTGTCGTGTAGTGGATTGAGTGTTGGGCTGGGACCCGGGGTTCAAATCCTCATTCGGCCATGAAAGCTCACTTATCACCCTTGGTCTCTCTGCCCAACCTACCTCACCAGTTCTTATGAGGATAATGTGGGAAGAGGGGGAATTGTGTACACCAGCTTGAGCTCCTTGGAGGAAAGATAGGACATATCCTTAGGTGCTGGGTGAAAACATTTCTCTTCAACCAGGCATCGGGCTGACTAACATTCTATGGCTACGTTAATCATCTGCATGCTATCCTTTGCTTTTTCCTGTAGGACTAATTGCAGTCGTTAACAGCCGTCAACAGGTTTACCATACCCATTGAGTCAATCGCCCATCTCCTACTACCCTCCTGAGAAAAACCCCACCCCACCTTCCCACCATATATATAAGGGTCTGGCGACTTCTGTTTCAGTGTATCTGAAGAAGTGTGTACACACACGAAAGCTCATACCAAGAACAAACTTAGTTGGTCTTTAAGGTGCTACTGGGCATTTTTTAATTTTTAAAATATATATTTCGACTGCTTCAGACCAACACGGCTACCTACCTGATTCCATGGCTTTTAAAACATGTTTTTGAGAGTGGGGATTATTGATTTGTTTTGGTTTTTGCTTTATTATGTAGTATGCATTTTGTGTTCTCATTTTGTATTTTTGTGTTGTGAACTGCCCTGTGATCATTGGATGAAGGGTAGTATTCAAATTTTAATAATAATAATAATAATAATAATAATAATAATAATAATAATAATAATGATGGAACAATATAAATACAATAATAGATAAATCAAAGCACGTTCCCTACCCTATCCCATTCTAGTGTTCGTTCCTTGCGCTTCAGGGACATCAGCTTCAGGTTTCTTTTCCTCCAAAGGAAAGAGGCCAAATTTTCCTTGAGAAATCTCAGTTTTTTTGCTTCTGAAAGGAAGCAAGCCTTAGATCAGAGTTATGCAGTCAAAGCTAGATGATTATATTATCTGTCGTTTCTAGCAGTTTCTTTTAAATGTTCTCTTCCAATTAAGTTTTTTGTGATCTTGCAAAGCTTACCCTCATCGTCTCTCTCTCTCTCTCTCTGTTGTAAATTGGGTTTGGAAGGGATTTGAAAGAGATAATAAGATCATATACATTTTAGAGCTCATATATATATATATATATATATATATATATATATATATATATATTCACACACAGCCTAACTTCTCCCACAATCTGCTTCCCTACTGAGTATGAGGTTTAAGAAAAGCAATTCCACTGCTTCCCGCATTAATTCCGATTGTCTCCAAGATTTAAATTTGCACAGTGTGTGAGAGATGTGTCATTTTGGAAGGATGAGCACCTTTTCAGATATATGGAAATATTTTTCAATGGTCTGTTTGAAACCAGTGGGGTGCAGGCAGAGTGCGTAGGAATTGGATTATAAACTAGGCCCCCGTGAATGGGAAGACATAAAAAGACTTTTTTGTTGTTGCAGTCTCTCTGCACATTCCATGAAATGTGGGCCACGGGGCAGGCAAGGAACAGCCAGCCTCTTTCAGCAGGATCTGTTGGTCACATTGCTCTGCGACGCTATGAGCTCCCACAAGAGTTTGGCTCTTCGGATGTCCTCCCACGAGCAGTGTCTTCTGATTTAAAGCAATCTACCAGGAGAAGGCTTGAAGCTCAGTGGCAAATCTCCTACTTTGCAAACCAAAGACCTCGGGTTCAATCCATGGGATCTGGAGGAAAAAGTTCACAAAGACCCCTGTTTGATATCCTAGGAAGTCTCTGCCCATGAATGAAGGCAAAACTGAGCTAGATGAACCAACAATCCTGTTCCGTATAAGACAGCCTCTTGTATTCCTCAGGGAATTCATGCAAGCATGCTTTTCAGTGTGGAAACAGTTCCCATATTTTCATAAGGAATAAAGTCAGTGTTCCTTGGCTCCTGCAGACAGATGAAAAATAGCAATGAATTTTTGATTTCAGCATATGTGTCCGGCAGAAATATTTTTTATCCCAAAAGTGAATCATAGAGTTGGAAGGGACCCTGAGGGTCATGTAGCCTAACCCACTGCAATGCAGGAACCCTGCCCACAGCCATCCCCAGGTGGACGTAAACCACCAACTTTCTGGTTAATAGCCATATGCATGGACCCACTGCGCCAAGAGATGAAATCTGGCCCAACCCTATTTGTAATACTGAAGTATGCCATCCAGCCAGGCCTAATATACCTTGAGTTACAAATGCCTCAGGTTACAAACTCCGCTAACCTGGAAGAGTTACCTCAAGTTGAGAACTTTGCCCTAGGATGAAAATGGAAATTTTGTGCCAGTGGCGCAGTGGTAGCAAGAGGCCCCATTAGCGAAAGCACACCTCTAGTTAAGAACAGTTTCAGGTTAAGAACGGACCTCCAGAATGAATTAAGTTCGTAACTAGAGGTACCACTGTACATGAATGGTAATTCCTGAAAACATAGGAGGCTGTCAGACCACTTATCTAGCTAGTCAGTGTTGTCTACACTGAGCGGTAGCAGCAGCAGCAGATCCCCAGGGTTTCAGTCAGGAGTATTTCCCAGTCTTGGGGGTGGTTGTAGGACCTTGTGGGTGGAAAGAATGGGTCCTGCCACTAAGCATCAGTCCCTTCTGCTAACAGAATTGTGCCTGCACAGCAGCCCAGAGCTATCGTGGAAGAACCTCTCTTTTTTCCTAATACTGTACTCCAAGGTTCTCAAGGAAGCAGGAGATTTGCAGTTCCACTTGCAGTGCAGGCTTCCGTAGCCTCTGCGGTGCCAAGGAAGGGGATGCCTGACATGTCAGGGCACATTGGAGAAATGGGTTTATTTTAATTTGTCATCATCGCTCTGTTTCTTTTTAGACTTGGCAAATTCTGGCATGCAAGAGATGAGAGAGGCAAAGCTAGGAGAGGAAATGAGGCACCTAATACCTGACAAATGAGAAGTTCAGGTTTTATCAGATGTGATTCATCGTGGAGGGAACAGGAGCCTCTGCCTCCCTAAGGACACAACAGCCGTTGTGATGATGGTGAAGGGAGAAAATCAGCCCTGTAATGGCAGGAGCGGATTGGGAGTTGGCCTTATGTACATTCACTCCCACCCAAAGGAGGGGATGTGGTTGTCTGAGCAGCTTGTGTCCAGGCTGCTTCTGCAGTGGATGAAAGCAGCTGGCTTTGGATGTCCCCCCCCCCACTTTGCAAAAGGGACATATCAAATGGCCCACCTTACAGAAGATGAAAGCTGCAAAACAATGTTGCAAATTAAATTAGTAGCAGCCAGTTCAGCATAGCCTTCCCTCGCGAGGATTTGCTAATCTTCTGCCCTCGAGAGATGCCTAAATTGCAAGGAGGTTGTTTTTTAAGTGGTTCTGTTTCTAACAATTTTCGTTGCTGTAAACTGTCTTGGTTGACTTCTTTTGATAACCCTGCTGTATTAATTAACAAAAGAAAATGAATTAATGACAACTGCTAGCTCTGTAGGCTAGGAAACTCCTGCTTGCACTTTTTTTATTATTTTAAAGAAAAGGGGGCAAATCATCTACTTTGCATGCAGAAGATCCCAGATCTCCAGGTAGGGTTGGGAGAGACTCCCTGTCTGAAATCTGGGAGAGCCACTGCCGATCAGTCTAGACACAGAGCTGAGCAAGAAGGACCAGTGGATCTGACTTTCTATAAGGCAATTTTCTAGGTTCCTATGTTGTTCTTCAGTGCAGTGTGATTAACAGCAGGGAAGTATTAGTTGGCTTCTAGGCAGAGTAAGTGGCTGTGTCTCAAAATCCTTGTAGGATTTTTTACATTGTAAGAAGAGCAAGGTTTTTTTAAAAAAAATTTTTATTGGTTTTCAACATAAAAAAATTATAAAACATATCACACAGTTTATCACAAATACATTCTTATTGGACTTCCATCAGCACCTCTGATAATCCTCCGTCTTAATAATTTCTTACGCATTTCCTAACTTAATATTGCCTTTGCATTCTTAACATATCACGTCTCCTTCTCCATTTTTGCAATATTTCTAATATTATTCCTCACAGAGCTTCTTGCAAACTTACAGACGTCGTCTGATCGTCACAAATACTTTTCAAATAATCCGTAAATTTACTCCAGTCCTCGGTAAACTTCTGGTCCCGCCGGTTTCGGATCCTTCCCGTTAGTTTGTCAAGTTCCGCATAGTTTATTAATTTCATCCTCCATTCTTCCATCGTTGGTAATTCTTCTTGCTTCCATTTTTGGGCCAATAGTATTCTTGCTGCTGTTACTGCATATAGAAAAAGCTTACATTCCTTTCTATTTATATCGTTTCCAACAATACCCAAGAGAAATGCTTCTGGTTTCTTTATAAATGTATATTTCAACATTTTTTTCAACTCATTATATATCATCTCCCAGAAGCCTTTCACCTTTTTACATTCCCACCACATGTGATAAAATGTTCCCTCTTTTCCCTTACATTTCCAACATTTATTACTGACTTTATACATTTTTGCTAACTTCACTGGTGTAATATACCATCTATACATTATTTTCATGACATTTTGTAGGATTTTTTTACATTGTAAGAAGAGCAAGTTTGTTTTGAAGGGGAACCAGGAGGGTTGCATAAGAGAAGCCTGGCAGATGTTTGACTGTGTCAAGCTCTTATCCATGGTCTGAAGGTGAATTCTGGGAAGGACTGCCTTGCAAATAATGCACCTGCCAGCTTTGCTATCTGTTGGAGGGCACTTCTCAGATAGTGTGAATCACCAGCAAACACAAAAGTTGGGCCTCAGAAGGATTATTATCTTCACAGTGGGTCATTCCAAGAAGGGAAGGGGTCTGGTGAGCACACAAGTCTTTCCCAGTCAGCTCCTTCCAGCAGGAAGCGACCTCTGTTTTTCATGGATGATGTTTCCAGGGAGAAAGATGTCAAGAACGAACTGTGGCCTTTTCAGCATTTTTGTTTTTTAATAATGAAAGTAAAACCTCTTAGCACAATAGCTCTTGGGACCTATCAGTCTGAACTTGGGGAAGGTTTCCTATTCAAGGGGTTAGCTCTCTCATCTCTCCAGTTTTTAGATTGATTATCTACAAAACACTAAGGGAACGGGAAGTGATTTCTATTTTACACATACCAAAGGGTATCTCAGCTGGTTAGAGCGTGGTGCTGATAACTTTGTGGTTTTGCCTGGCCCTAATAAAGATTATGTCATACTCCAGCTGTTGCCACCATGTTATGAAACTTGAGGAAGATTGTTGGATGAAAATGGGTGGGGTTATGTAGAGTTTGTCATAGCCATTACTACTACTAGCGGCAATCCTGCCCATGTTAGGTCTCTTCAGGCATTCATCGCAAAAGGAGCCTGTGGAAGCATGAGGGGCTAACTCTGATTGGCTAGGATTCCGGTCCCCATGCTGGAAACTCTTTATGCAATGAAGATGGCTTCCTGCAGGCTCACACAATTCTACATTGGTTTGGAAGTACTTTGAAGACTGTGGGTTATGTCCAACATTAGTCCTATTTAAAGCAGACACATTGGAATCATTTAAGAAGGATACTGACGGTTTAAGAAGGATATTGGTGAGTTGGAATGTCTGCAGAGCAGGGTGACCAATATGGTAAAGGTTCTGGAAGCCAAGCCTTATGAGGAACAGTTGAAAGAGTTGGGTATGTTTAGCCCGAGAGGCGATGTGATAGCTATCTTCAAATATCTGAAAGGATGTCACATAGATAATGGAGCAAGCTTGTTTTCTACTGCTCCAGAGAGTAGGATCCAAACCAATGAATTCAAATGATAAGAAAGGAGATTCTGATGAAACATTAGGGAGAACTTTCTGAAGGTAAGAGCTGTTTGGCCATGGAATGAGCCACCTTGAAAGGTGGTGGACTCTCCTTCAATGGAGGTTTTAAAACAGAGGTTGGATGGCCACCTCTCAGGGATTATTTAGCTATGATTCCTGCATTGCAGGGGGTTGGACTAGATTACCCCTGGGGTGCTTTCAAACTTTATGAATCTATGGACACAATTAACTGAGGTCCACTGATTTCAGTGAGTCTGCTTTGAGTGGAACTTAATTGGCTGCAGTTCTTAATACACATCTTATCTTTGCTCCTGTTGCCTTTGAGACTTCTAGCTTTTAAACTGTTTTCACGGATGGGGCCCAATGTTGTTTGTTTTAGTTATTATTGTTGTGTGTAAGTAATATCTCCTGATTTTAAGCCACCTTTTCTGCAAAAGCTGTATATAAATCTTGATGATAGATAAAATAATTAAAGCACTTTCACCCTCTCAATTAGATAGCCCTGCGGTTCCAACCCAACGCAGGGGTGTCTCTGCAAACACAGCCCCCTGACCTTGGTTTCACAATCAAATAGCTCCTTTTGGAGAGCAGAGATTGGGTTTAACCCGCGCGGCCACGTATCCTAGGAAACAGGCTGTGTAGCTTAGAACTATGGAGTTTGACTCTCAGAAGGAAGGAGCTGTGTTAGGAATGCAAAGAAGAAGCTGTTAATTTCTGTCAAGATTTAGGAATAATTTTAAAGTAAAGAATCTGACAGGGCGACAGACTCGCTCTTTTTGTCAGCTGCGCTAACAACTGCGAGAGATGGCGTGAAATTTGATGAACTCCATTTGAGCCCGGGAGACAGAAATAATTCAGACTCTAATTCCTCTTTCCCCACTGACTTGCTTGGGGGCTGGGAGGTGAATGATGAGGGTTTTTGCAGGATGAGGACTCTGGGAACGGCCTCAATGTTATCACTAGGAATGGGTGAATATGATGATTTTGGCTTCCCATTTTCCCATTCATAGACTCAGTTCTCATTTCCACGTCAGCTTCCTCATGAAAATTCTTCAGCATTCTATTGTGAATTTATCCTAATATGCACATTTTTGTATGCAATTTCCCCAAATACAATCCATTATTGTATGCATGTATTTGTGTACTGTACCCTGCTGTATCTATTTTTGTAATATGGATTCAGAATTGCATAGCAAAATTCAGATAAGTGTGAACTTTGCAGGATGGCTGTGTTTCAGTTTTCATATTGTTTTTGCAAAGTGTGAATCAGGTAGATTTACCTTTTAAATGTGAACTGGATTGAATTTCTACCCCTTGTTTAGGTAAAACTTGTTAGGGTTAAAGACTGTAGCAGAATCAGATTAGGGATTTCTGCAGCAGAGATCAAAATGTGATATGATAAGGTTCACCCTTCTTCACTGAGCTGCTGTTGCCCAGGAGCTATTCCCTGAAAAGGAGTTTGCAGTTTTAGCCATCAGAGAGGCCATGATTGAGAAATAAATAAAGGCCTTACGCAGAAGGATCACAGATGGGGATTACAAGGTTAGGGACCAGAAACAAGTAGTGAAATTAGATAAATAATAATTGGAGCAGAGCATCAAAACCAGATTCGCATCCGGAGAATGAAAAGGATATGAGAATCATAAGTTAGGTAAGCTCAAGGGATAAAAAGCTCAGGCATGCACGGACCAGTGGTGTGAGTGTTATGAGTGAGCTTGAACCTCCTTCCACTTTACACATGAGGCTGGCAGGATGGAAATAATGTTAAGAACAGCTAAGAAATTGAATGTGAAGGATGGTTGTGATGGTATGGAATCACAGCAGGTAGGATACGTTGCCTGAGAGTGTGGAGAGTAAATGTTCAAGTCTTCACACTGCCATAAATTCATTTACAAGTGGGAGCCGTAACAAAACGTTGCAGCTTGGGGTGCTTCACTTCAGGGATCCAAGTACTCGCATTCTGTCTCCCCCCTCACAAAAAGCCCCAGTCAGTCAGCATTTCACAAGCTTTGTCCTCCTTGTGCTATTTTATTTGGTGTGTGTGTGTTCCAGCTTCTTCCAGTTTTCCTCCAATAGATTTTGTTTTGTGTACTTCTGCAGACCTTGACATTTTTTCAAGCTTTCTAATAGATCCCTTTTGTACATGGGCAATTCTATTTTGTTTACATAAGCAACATCACCCACAGTCCGGACACCGGAAATAGCAGGAACCATGTTCTCTTATCATCCACAATTTCCACTTCTGCCATATGAGGGATGATAGGGATGACCTTACAGGATTGTTTATAAGCATTACTAAGATAATGTATTTGTGGTATCACAGGCTCTACTTCTGAACAGTCTTGCAGTTTTAGAAATCAGCAACTCCCAAACCGACTTAATGAACATGTACAGTAGTGATGGCCGAATCTGTCAATTTCACTTTCTTTTAGTTTCCCATTCCCCCCTCCCCCATTTTTAGGTTCAGTTCTCTACATTCTTCAGCATCCGTTTAGTGAAACTTTCTTCTAATATGCAATTTTGCCTGTACAAAATTCTGCCCAATATACAAAATTTTGCAAAACAATTTCCCCTGATATAAAACATTTCTGAATTATTTTGAATACTATGTGCATTCTTTTGCACATTTCTTATGTGTCTGTGTATGTATTACTTGGCTGCTGAACTGCATTGCAAAACTGAAAGAAGTGTGCTTTTCTATGGATGGCTGTGTTTCGGTTAGGGTATTGTTTTGGGAAATGCGAATCAAATTCTTCCTCCACATCAACCCTTCCCCCCTACCTCTAAAGAAGTATAGCAAAGTTTATGAAAATGTGAGGGAAGGTGGCTTCTGGAATGAAGAAACTCAGTAAGGAGCCTGGATAGCTCTTGCCAAAGATCAAATGAAGAAAAACCACTAAGAATTTGGTTAAGGGGTGGGGTGAACATTGAAGGCAAGAGTTCTTGACTAGGCAAGCACACTTGGTGGGCTACATCCTGCTCCACATATCCAAAATCTCACTCCCTCTCAGCCCTCCCATGGTCGATCAAAGACAGACAAAGCTACTTAGGGAGCTGTGTTTATTCATAAGTTACAATTACAAAATTCATAGTTTGGGGAACCTTTTTGTCTGGTCTAACTAGAGGTCAACTTATTGTGTTTTAGCTACTACTGAACATTCACAGGAGATTCCCCTCTACCCAGGAATGCTTAAAGAGAGTGTATTTCTCCTGCCTTTCCAAAGCAGGTGTATGGGAGAAACTTAGACTCTAGCAGAGTTGCCTGCTCCAGGTAGGACCAGGAAACAGACCTATTGGACGGCTGGAGAATCGCTGCCAGTGTAGACAATCTGAATGGGCCAATGGCCTCACCTGGGATAAGGTACCTTCAACCTAAGTGCCCCAGCTCAGTGGTTGAGCACCCAATTTGTGTGCAGAAGGTCCCAGGCTCCAATCCTTGGCATTTCCCGGTTGGACTGGAAAAGACCCCTGCCTGAAATCACAAAGAGGCTCTGTCAGTCTGTGTAAGCAATACAGAGTCAGATGATGTGATCCTACCAAGGATAAAAGAAAGCAATATCCTGTGTTTCTAACTGTATGGTAGTCTTAAGTATTCAGGGGAGGGGTGGGGCATAGCTCAGTTGTGGACCATTTGCATGAAGACCGTCTCAGGTTCAAACCTTAACATCTCCTGGCTTCGAAAGAGTGGGAGCAGGGCGGAAGCCCTTCCCCAAACCCTAGGGTGTCACTCCCAACCACTGTAGACGATAGGGAGCTAGATGGACTAACCCTAACACTGTTATGGACCTGCAGAGATGTGTGGCAGGTGCATCCTCCAGCCCCTGGTTTTCATGCACCTTCAAGCACTGTCACAATTTGCACAGAGACATTGGAATGTTGCATGAGAGGGTTGTGGCTTGAAGTGGACACTAGAGGGCAGTGGTGTTCTGCATTGGTTGGAGGCTGTTGAATTCAATTCAAGGCTGCTGAATTGGAGGCTATTTTGCCCTGAGTCCCACATCTCGGTGAATCTGCTAAGAACCTAAACTTTGGATGGATTTGTGCAGTTTGGAAACCGTGCTGCAATTCTGCTTTATATTTCACGTTCTATAACATGTAATCTAGTGCACAATAGGCTCGGTTTTTATTCTTTATAGTTGCATTGAAATGTTCCCAATTTTTAAAGATACAACATAAGCAAGTGCCCTCTCCTGACCTCCCTCCCCATGCAACACCCCCCCTAAGCAATCCATCTTACAGAGATCCACCAGCCAATCACTCATCAAGGGAAGCAAATGCATAGAAAAGTAATAGGCAGGAAACTAATCAAACATTTTGCAATATTTCAAGCTGTGATTGTGGTGGTCATCTATGGATAGATCTCCTTGCATGTACAAAAGTAGCACATCAGGGAAAAGATTCAGCCTGAATTCTAATACAGTGGTACCTCAGGTTAAGTACTTAATTCGTTCCAGAGGTCCGTACTTAACCTGAAACTGTTCTTAACCTGAAGCACCACTTTAGCTAATGGGGCCTCCTGCTGCTGCCGCCGCGCCGCCAGAGCCTAATTTCTGTTCTTATCCTGAAGCAAAGTTCTTAACCTGAAGCACTATTTCTGGCTTAGTGGAGTGTGTAACCTGAAGCGTATGTAACCCGAGGTACCACTGTATACTAGAGCTCTATATGCACAGAGTTTTTGGGTGCTGTTATTTTGCCTCTGGCAAGTAGCCCTTAGACTCAGTCTACATCTGTAAAATGACAACAGTAAGGATGCACCTCACAGCGCACACACACACACACACATTTAAAATTACTCTGCTATATATGAGCGTGCAGTTCCACCCACATAACATGGAAGCAAGGAAACAAGCACAGTCAGGGCTACTAGTACTCTGCACTCAGAAAATGTTGTGCCAACCTGTACATATGCTTTCCAGCATGATTTCTGTTCCTTTTAACAATTCTGCAATATTTCAGGCTTAGCATAATTCATCCTGCTTCTGTTTTTTGTGAGGGAAGGTAACAAACTGCACAAGCCTGCCTGCCACTGGGAAAGATTCAAACCCACCTCACCTGCTTTTGAGGCACTCTGGTAATTTCTCCACAGCCTTTCAAACATCTCTTCAGAACCGTAAGGGCTAGGAGCCATAATCCCAGCTGAGGCAATCTTCTCCCTTTTCTCTCTCCTTACGGAGGCCACTGTAGTGCAGCTTTGGTGGCTGGCGACTCTGTCTCCTGCTCCTTCCATACTGGCCTTAGGTGGCTTTCCCCATCTTTCCCTTGTGAGGCAAGAAGAGGGGGAGGACAGGAGCCATTGGCTGCTGCCATGTTTGACTCCGCCCCCTGGCCCTCATGATGTCAGGACCTTGAGTGCATCACATCAGGACGTTGTGTCGCCCTCCCCACAATCGTTTCCAGAAGTTGGCGTCTTGGATACAGGGTAGTCTTAGCGTCCAAGCGAGCTTTGATCTCCGATTGAAATAGATCAATAAAACCAGCTTCTTTGAGAGTACAGTGGTACCTCGAGTTACAAACGCCTCAGGTTACAAACGCTTCAGGTTATAAACTCTGCTAACCTGGAAGAGTTACCTCGAGTTAAGAACTTTGCCCCAGGATGAGAACGGAAATCGTGTGCTGGCTGTGCAGCAGCAGCAGCAAGAGGCCCCATTAGCAAAAGCACGCCTCTAGTTTGTTCTTAAGGTTAAGGTTTCAGGTTAAGAACGGACCTCCGGAACGAATTAAGTTTGTAACTAGAGGTACCACTGTACCTGGAGTTGGTTTGGTGACCACCTCCACAAGAAACCAGTCTATATTTATTCAGGCCTTCTTTGGCCAAGGAGCGCTTTTTATGGAGCAGTCTCACTGCAGTGTCTTTCTGGTGACCTGTGGCCACTCCCTCTCTCAGAGAGGCCTTAATTACATCCCTGTTCCTGCATGTATTCCCTTTTTCTGCCAGACGACCCTCAGCCATGGGGGTCAGGAACGCAGGTGGTTGCCTATCCCTCCTCCAAGCACCTTGTACACATTCCTGAACCCTGGAGGGTTTGCAGAGATCGTGATAAGTTAGTTGTTTATCCTTCAGAGGAAGAACACTTTTATAACTCCCCCCCGCTCCCCGCTAAAATGACAGCTTTCTAGCTTAACAGGTACTAGAAATTTAAAAATAAGCCACCTAACCTGAGACTAACTTTCCATTAACCATCATTCTGTACAGTAGTAAAGTGCATTAGCTTTTCCTGTTTAAAATGCTCTTCCTTCACCCCCATCAGTCTATTTTCTCTCTCGATTCTATATCCAGAGGACTTAGAGGACAAGGGCTTTCATTAGGCACCCCCCCAACGATTAATTTTAATTAGCTCTACTTAGAATCCCAGGAGTTTATAAATAAATAAATGTCAGCACATAGGTTTTTTTTTATTATAATAAAAAACCCTATGTTCTTAACACCAGGTTTCCAAAGGCTGCTGCATTGTGGAAAACTATGGCTTGTGGACTGCAGAAATGGCACAGCATCATGGAACCATGGCAACCAGATCCCTTGGGGGAGGGTTTTTGGAAGTGGGGGGAAAGTGTGTCATTCCAGCCAGATGCAAATAATAATAATAATAATAATAATAATAATAATAATAATAATAATAATAAAAATTGGTAATGTGGCCACTGGTCAAGGAGGAAGGGAGTTCAAGAATCACAGCATCCCCAGTCCTGTCAGGTGGTAGAGATGGGGAAGAAATTTGACTGGGGTCACACTGAAAGGCGAAACTTACCTAATCCATACTTTCTGAAACAGCGTGCGAGCTGGTACGCAGCTACCCTTTGAGGTTTGCACTTCTTTGAATTTTGCAATGTGGTTTTCCAGCCATGTAAATGTGTGCAAAAATTCATGTACTGGCGGGGTGGGGGTGGGGGGAAGTGTCCATATACATGAATACATTAGTGAAAAAACAACATAGAAATGCATTATACTTTTGTGTACGTTGGGGAAAGTGGCAAACGAAATGGGGTATATTGGGATAAATTTGCACTAAAACCCTGATGATTTATCAGGAGGGGTTTTTTTTTGGGGGGGGAATCACAAGCTGATGTGGAAATGTGGAGAACTGGGAGAAGTTGGGGGAGGGGGAGAGAAATGGGGAGCAACTGAAATTGAAAGATTTGCTTATCCCTAGAAGGGTGACACCATTTCAAGCAGGCAATGGCCAGTCTGAGGGGAGGGAGCACTTATGAGTACTGTGCCCCCCTAGCCTCAAAATTTTTAAGACAGCATCTTAAAAAGCAGAGACATCACCTTGCCAACAAAGGTCCGTATAGTTAAAGCTATGGTTTTCCCAGTAGTGATGTATGGAAGTGAGAGCTGGACCATAAAGAAGGCTGATCGCCGAAGAATTGATGCTTTTGAATTATGGTGCTGGAGGAGACTCCTGAGAGTCCCATGGACTGCAAGAAGATCAAACCTATCCATTCTTAAGGAAATCAGCCCTGAGTGCTCACTGGAAGGACAGATCGTGAAGCTGAGGCTCCAGTACTTTGGCCACCTCATGAGAAGAGAAGACTCCCTGGAAAAGACCCTGATGTTGGGAAAGATGGAGGGCACAAGGAGAAGGGGATGACAGAGGACAAGATGGTTGGACAGTGTTCTCGAAGCTACCAGCATGAGTTTGACTAAACTGCGGGAGGCAGTGGAAGACAGAAGTACCTGGCATACTCTGGTCCATGGGGTCACGAAGAGTCGGACACGACTAAACAACAAAAGCCTCAAAATGCACACCCTCACCTCTGGAATGCAAAAGGAAAGAAGGAGTTTCATCCACTCATTTGCTTCAGCCTCCCACCCTTGAGGATAATTGCAGCAAAGGAACCCTGAATGAACAGGGGACAGAAGTGCTACATTCTTCAGTGAGTGAAGGATGCTGCCATCGCATGCCTTGACTCCAGAGACCGTCGAACGAGTCCCTATTGTCCTGCTTGGTGCTGTTTTGACCTCATTAGAGAAAGGCTTGGAAAGGAAAGCACTGCGTTTAGCTGTAAATTCAACGCTTTGCTCAGCTAAGGGGCCTGCCCTTTCCTTCCCCAGAAGGTTGACTCTTGTAGGCAATCGTATCGCAACTTTCAAAGCAGAAGAATAGGCTTGTGCCATGTCGTAGGACTGCCTGAAAAATAAACAAATCCACTTTCTGAACCCTTGAGTGTGGATTTCCATCATTTGGTACACTTAATAGTGGGTATTTTTGCAACCCTCCCACACACTTGAGGCATTGTGTGAGGTGGTGGTGTCGGCAAGGCAAAAATCCTTCGCTGAGACTGTGAAACCTCAGGGGAAGAGGAAAGTGGTTTTGCCATCATGGTTTTATAAATTTAGAAGGAACAAGTGTGTGTGTATGAGCACACACATGCACCCGTGTTTGTTTCTCATGAACTGTGGATGGAGACCACTCTAGAGGTCATGAGTTGCATCCAATTCAAGTCCAACTCACAGTAATCCCATCAAAGTTAATGGACTCAGGCCTTAGCTGGATACTATCCCATACCAATGGGGCATGTCGTTTTAGGGAGTGTATTCCTCCCCCCCCCAGTGAAGAGTCTTAAAAATATGTTTTTGGTTGTGACAAATCGAAATCTGCTATTATTTTGTGACTGGACAACATTCAGCTTGGTAAGTCAACGTTTGATGAAGAAGCACATAAACTGCTTTCGGAAAACCAAAGAATTTTGATCTTACCTTCTGAAAATGTCGGGTAATGCTAAATAATGATGAAAATAAACAACAACAGCAACAAGAACATCATTCATATATAATATAACTACAAGTTCTTGGTAATAATTTTTAATGATTCTTGTGCAATTTTATGCATTTTCTTTTTTTACTTACCAAGCAAAACTAAATTATAATTATAACCAAAATATCTTTTGACTTCCCAAGTCACATCACAACTTTTCAGCACCCCTCACTTTTGGAATTTGAAAGCTGAAAAATTCAACATGCCTCACCATACCATTAGGCTTGTGAGGCTGTAATTAGTGGCCGACTCCTACCAGTTTTTACTGTTCCCTCCCCCTCTCATTTCTCCTTCTGTATTATGTCGATTACATTGTAAGCCTGCTGGCAAGGACTGTGTATCTGTTTGCTTGGTTGGTTTTTTTAATTGTGCAACATCTTAGAAATGGACTTAAACAATCATAATAATTCCTTTAAATGGAAATCTAAAATGGGTGCAAGCCATGTTTGCTTAACTAGAATACCTCCAGTGGAGGTTAGCCCATTGGTGATTGGGGGACTTCTCTACCAATCTCATTCTGTCTTCAGACAGCCCCCACCTGTCTACTCTCTGACTTAAGAGGGGGTAGCCTTGACTGTCAACCTCCTCCTTAGTCTCAGCACTGGCTATGTGGAACTCAGCAGGGAGGAGGATGGGGACAAAATGAGAATTAGATGTCTGCCATTGGCTCTGGCTCCACCTGCTGCTGGGCTCCTTGCTTTCACACAATTAGTAAATTGTGTGATTTCACACAATTAGTAAATTTTAACAGCAATCCACATTGAAAGAGAGGTTATTGCAGTCCATAATCCACCCAATTAGTAAGAATTAAACTGCCCCAAACACCTAAAATTAAAGCCAGCATCAACATTATTATAATTAGTCAGTTTATGTAATAACAGAGAAGAGGACAGTAATTAGTATAGATAAAGCAAAAGCTGAAATTCCTCTAATAATTAACTTGTTGTTGGTCAGAGTTCTGAATAGTGTGAAGGCCTCTCTTCCTGGTGCTCTTTGTCACTCAGTAGCTTTCCATCATCCAGTCACATATTTAATTAAGATATGGTAATTAGTGATAAGAATTAGTGATGTTACACTGCACGGTGACCGGAGTTCATAATTAGAACTTCTGTGGCAGTCTTGCTGATAGTTACTAGTAATAATTATAGAGATGTTAATTGAAAAGTGTGAGACTGTTGGTATTAAGGTTCATATAAATCAGAGCTTCTACAAAAGAAGAAGACCAATTTCATTGAAGGGATGTTAACCAGGGGGATTAGTCCATTGTTAGTATAGGAACATGTGATACTGGAGACAGAGAGTCAGGTCGTGTACCCACAGCAGTGACCAGAGGAGGAGCAACCGCTGGGAGGAGCGCAGAGAGAAGAAACACCATTGTGCTCCTGTAGCACCAATACCTTCATTTGCCCCAGCTGCAACAAAACATGTTTCTCCCATATCAGAGAAGATAAAAAAAGATCTGCAAATATGGAGCAGAATGCAACTGTCTCTGTTGGGTAAAATTTCGGCTGTAAAAATGAACATACTCGCCAAAATACTATTCCTATTCCACGCAGTACCTATAGTTAATAACATCTGAAACTTCAAGGAATGCAAGAAACATCTATCTAGGTTTATTTGGCAGGGGAGTAAACCCAGGATAAAACATAACATTATGATCAATACCAAAGAGAGAGGGAGTTTTGCTTTCCCTGAATTACAATTATATTTTGACGCATCGTGTTTATGTTGGTTGAAAGAATGGATTTTAATAATAATAATAATAATAATAATAATAATAATAATAATAATAATAATAATAATAATATAATTAACATCCGACCCATCTGGCTGGGTTTCCAACAAAGATTAAAAAGACATTAAAACATCAGTCATTAAAAACTTCCCTAAAGAGAACAGCCACTTGTTACACCTTGAAGGGCACAATCTAAAATTTGTATGGCATGTGTGCCTGTGGTACGGGAAGGCTAGGATATATAAGAGCTTTTTAAACCACATAATTAGGAAAAATCTTTATAGGGTATGGGAAAAATATAAAAACCTATTAGAAAGGAAAGATGTGGCTGTCACCAACAGAAGCATTGGCAAGGAAAAAAATTAACATACAGACAAACGTTAGACAAGGAGTACTTATAGAGACTTGCTAAAAGTCACTGGGGAGGTTTACAGACTGAAAGAGTATGGAGAGATAAAAGATCAAGTGACAGATTGGTTAAGTTATAATCAGT
This sequence comes from Podarcis vaucheri, assembly GCF_965113315.1. Taxonomy (NCBI): domain Eukaryota; kingdom Metazoa; phylum Chordata; class Lepidosauria; order Squamata; family Lacertidae; genus Podarcis; species Podarcis vaucheri. The sequence goes on along the minus strand of NC_138765.1, from coordinate 73,556,955 downwards.
TGAGTGCAATATTTAAGCTAGATAAAAAAACATGGATTTGCGGAATAAAATTCGCAGTTTGAAATGGTGTTACAGTCATACCTCGGGTTGAATGTGCTTTGGAATGAGTGCGTTCGAGTTGTGCTCCGTGGCAACCCGGAAGTAACGGAGTGCGTTACTTCCGGGTTTCGCCGCCTGCGCATGCACAGACGCTCAAAATGACGTCACATGCCTGCGCAGAAACGGCGAAAAGCGATGCGCATGTGCGCAGACGTGCCATCACTGGTTACGTTTGCTTCTAGATGCGAATGGGGCTCCGGAACAGATCCCGTTCGCATCTAGAGGTACCACTGTATTAGGATCCAGGATTAAAATATTATCTAAAATGTATAATTTATTACTTGAGTGGGACACAATGGAGGAAATGGTAAAATCATCAATGATAAGTTGGGTCAGGGATGTTGGATACAATACTGATTTTGCAGTATGGGAACAACTGTGGAAAGTGACTATAAAGTTTACAGCATGCTACATGTTAAGAGAAAACTTTATGAAGATGCAGCATAGGTGGTATTTGACAGCTTAGCAAAAATAGCTTAGCAAAAATGTAAAACTCAATAAAAGGTAATTGTTGGAAATGTAAGACAGTAGAGGGTACCTTCTACCACATGTGGTGGTCGTGTAGCATAATTAAAAATTATTGGGAAATGATCCATAATGAACTTTGATGATGGAATGATCCATAATGTTTAAGAAATCCTTTCCAAAAACCCAGAAGCCTTGTTGTTGGGGTGAATAACAGCAGAAGTCACCAAAAAAGAGAGAAATCTGTTCCTATATGCGACAACAGCTGCCCATATGATATTAGCACAAAAAGGGAAAACAGATTAGGTACTGACAAAATAGGAATGGCACATTAAATTATTAGACTATGCAGAGTTAGCAGGGATGACAACTAGAATAAGAAATCAAAATGACGAAGGATATAAGGATACTGTTTATTGAATATATGGATAAGTATTATAAGCAAACAATCAGCTTAGCAGAATGGTGAGATTTTCAGCAGTGTAAGAAATAATGAAAGTTTATAAAAGTAGTTGCGATAGATGGGGTGAACCAAGGAAACGCAAGAAAAAGAGGAGAAAAGAGGAAACACGGAAGGAGGGAATGGGAAGTCAGGTAAGGAATAATATCTGACTTTATGCATATTCTTTGATATCTTAGAATTGCCACCTTTAATTTATTTCAGAGGTTCTTTTCTGTTTGCACTGTCTTTGTTAATGTTTTGCTGATAGGGAATTCATTAGAAATGCAAAGAATAAGAATAAGAATAAGAATAAGAATAAGAATAAGAATAAGAATAAATCAAGTACAGGTGCTACATATTTTCTCCCAGGCCAGCTGGTGGATTTAAATTGTTGTCTTAGTTCAAAAACCCTTTCCAGAATAAATCAACTGGATGCTTCCCTGCTGCATCACAATGTCTGACAGCACTTTGCCTGTCTGCAAGGTGTGCACCAAAGCAGTGCCCTGACAGCTCACTGATTTTTATCAGCAAGGGCTCAGAAGTCCTTACCTGCACCTCAGCTCAGGTGCGCATTCCAACCCATATGGAGACCCCGGACAGCAGCGTCAGGAGGAGGAGACAGTGCTCTTCCAAGCTGTGCTCCTGCCCAAGTTCTCCCTTCCTTCCTTGAATAGCTCATATGCACTACAAGTGGTTTCTGGCTTCTGCCTCTTCCACCAAGAATTGAGCTATATCGTACAAAGGAGACTGACAGGCAGGGGAAGCCTCTCATGTGCGAAACTCTCCAAGGTTGCTGACATCGCCTTTATTTCTTACAATTATATCCCGCCTTTCCTCCAAGGAGCTCAACATACTTCTCCCCCACACCTTTTTATCCTCACAACAGCCCTGCGAGTTAGGTTAGGCTGAGAGGGCAGTGACTGGCTGAAGGCCACTGTCAGGTGCTGCTGGTGGCTGCTCGTGAGTAACCAGTCAGGACGCTGACCTGTCTTTTATAGGTTTTATTGTGCAAACTATTTACAGTGCAGATCTACAAAGTTCATGTCTGTCTTAGTCACTTGCAGAATCCGGGAGTGGCCCCTTCCGGCTTCTCCTTGAACATAAGAACTTCAGCACCCCAAGCCGCCTCCTCCCCTCCTTGCGTTTCATCCCTCCGTGCAAGCTGGGCGACGGAAGTGGCGTGCGTCCCTCCTGGCCAGCCTGGCGAAGCGAGGTGCTGGGGCTCTCAGCAGCATCCTCGGGCCCTTCCCTCACTTGGCTGGCCCCTTCCCTCTCTTCTCTTTTCCCATCGCTGGAAGAGGAACTGCTCCACAGGAGTTTCGGAGGCTCTCTGTATCCCAGTGGCCCCCCTGCCTCCCCCCCTCTTCTGATGGCAGTTCCCTGACAGTTAGGCTGAGAGGGAACTGGCTGAAGGCCACTCAGTGAGATTCATGGCTGAGTGGGGATTTGAACCCTGGTCTCCCAGGTCAGAGTCCAGCACTCTTAACCACTAGACCAGGGGTGGCCACCTCCCAAGGGATTGCGATCTACTCACAGAGTTAAAAACTGGCAGTGATCTACTCCATTTTGGGGGGTTCAGGTCAAAGTTGTTGAGTTTTTAGGAAGGAAGGCCCTGTTTTGAGCTTTTTTTAGGGGAGCCAAAGTTGTTGAGCTTCTTTGGGAGGAGCCAGTGATCTGCCAGTGATCTACCACAAACATCCAGTGCTCTACCAGTTGCTGTTGTTTAGTCGTTTAGTCGTGTCCAACTCTTCGTGACCCCATGGACCAGAGCACTGCAGGCACTCCTGTCTTCCACTGCCTCCCGCAGTTTGGTCAGACTCATGTTGGTAGCTTCGAGAACACTGTCCAACCATCTCGTCCTCTGTCGTCCCCTTCTCCTTGTGCCCTCCATCTTTCCCAACATCAGGGTCTTTTCCAGGGAGTCTTCTCTTCTCATGAGGTGGCCAAAGTATTGGAGCCTTGGCTTCACGATCTGTCCTTCCAGTGAGCACTCAGGGCTGATTTCCTTAAGAATGGAGAGGTTTGATCTTTTTGCAGTCGGTGGGACTCTCAAGAGTCTCCTCCAGCACCATAATTCAAAAGCACAAATTCTTCCGTGATCAGCCTTCTTTATGGTCCAGCTTTCACTTCCATAAATCACTACTGAGAAAACCATGGCTTTAACTATACAGACCTTTGTTTGTAAGGTGATGTCTCTGCTTTGCTCTACCAGTAGATCACAATCTACCTGTTGGACATGCCTGCACTAGACCATACTGGCTCTCGTAGCTGCCAAGTTATTCTCATGGCAGAACGGGGGATATTAGACTCTCTCATATCCAAACAATCTTGCACTCAAACACACTTATCTGAAAGGTCCTCTTTCTTTCTTATTGGCAGTTTCTATGGTTATTAGCAGCTTGAAGGGTTTGTTGAGCAAGAGTGACAGTAACTGGTTGCGCATGGGGATCCATTAAAGCACCATAAACCATTAGGAAGCTCTTAAGGCATTGGGATGCCTGATGTGTGTGTGTAAGTCTGCATGCATGCGTGTAGCTGACAAGCTGCAATATGTATATATGTATAAATTAATGTCAGTGGAGCAGTAATGGGTCTCCCGCAACAGGAGATTAAATTCTCTCCACATTTGCTGTGCTTTGGTTAATGTAATTGAGCAATTGATTAGTGTCTATGTATAGGCTGTAATTTATTTGGTACACTTTGAAATTTAGTCAAGTACATTTAGGAATGCTCTCTATTAATCAGTTCCCACGAACGAGCGAGGAAGGAGAAAGGTACGAAGTGGAATTTTGAACACCGGGAAAAGCTATTGGATGTGTAGCAAATCCATTACTGAATATTCATAGAGGCAAGGCTGTTTTTGTCCAATAGTAGTCAAGAAATTGCTTCTGATCTGAGTGTATTCTATAGTTTCCAAGATAGTGTTCTGCTTTGATTTTAATTTGCTACTGAGCAAAGCAACCCTAACTACAGGCAGCCGGCAGTTACCCCTATTCCAAATTATGTTCAGGAGCCTGACAGAGAGAAAACAAGCCTTTAAAACAGAATCGTATCAATTTTCTTACCAGTGTAGTTTTCTCTGGGTTGTTAGGTCCTGAGGCTGAGCTGAAAGGGGTTTGAGAGTGGCATACCTCTCCCTCTGCCCTTCCCCACCCCCTTTTCAAGGACTTGCCTCAGCTAATCTGGAATGGGGGCCTTATCCCAGTGTATCTTCAGCTAAGCTGGAATCACAGAAGGCACCCTGAGGATCATCTAGTCCAGCCCCCTGCAAAGCAGGATTTTTTTTGCCCAACGTATGGCTTGAACCCATGACTCTGAGATTAAGAGTCTCGTGCTCTGCCAACTGAGCTATCTTGCTAAGCTGGAGATACACCTCTTGCAAACTTGCAAATCCTAGAAGATCTTGGGTACGGATTGCGCGGTGAAGTCTTGTATCTTTCAGACTCTTTTCAACCCAAGGAGGAACTGCCCAACAATTCTTTTTATTTGTGTCATACAGTTGTGTTTTGTTTTTATTTTGTTTTGGGAAACTTCATTAAACATTGCTTGTGTTTTTATGTAAACAGGGACCTTTTACCGTATTAAGCAGCATAAAAATTTAAAAATAAACTAGAAAGTAAACAAACAAACAAACAAACAAACAAACAAACAAACAAGGCAGCTCCTTGTTTCATCTACCTTTGTGATGAATGACGACTGGCACAAGCCTGGCCCAGGGGAAAGTCTTTCCAGGATAGAAAAGGCCGTTGGTGAACGAGTGATCCTTTGAGACCCTGGCTTTTGTTCAATACAGCACAGATTTTGTTGGGGGGGAAAGAGAGGAGGGCTGAGAGAGATCGAAAACACTATTTACCAGAGTTTAAATGTAAATCAGGGACCAGTCTATGTCACAAGGCAGATTTGCTAAGAATAGCTTGGTTATGGCTGCATTCGGCGACTTTATGGGGCTAAATTCACCAGAACTATCAGTAGACACGAATAATTCATGCAAGAGGCACTGTATGAGAGAGGAAAAGCAAAAGGGTGGCTCTCACTGTTTAATGTTTCTAAATATTGTATTGTTTTGCCAGTAGACTTGATTGACAGACTTATTCACATTTAATGACCAAGATCTTCACAACTCCTTAGAGATAACGCTAGCTGAGCAGAAATTTGTCAGGGAGTAACAACCTTTCCTCATTCAGTCATGTTACAGGATAACCCATGTAATGGATGTGAGAATCATCACAGCCTTTCTCCCTGCCCACTGCCTCTTGCAACATCATGCTTATTGAGGCCACAGTAAAAATTAAGGGCTTGTTTAGGGTTAGAGCCAGACCACTGGTCATTTAGCTAAGTATTTCCAACACTGACTGGCAGCAGCTCTCCAGCAATATCAGGCAGGGGGAGGTTTTTGGGATCAAATCAAGGAGCTTTTGTATGGAAGGCAGATCTTTAACCACAGAGTTAAGAGCTCTTCACTTGGTGTAAGGAGAGGTGCAAGAAGCAAGGCTGGAAAGCCATGATTTTATTTTACAAATGCATTTCAAAGAATCGTGGATCTGTAGAGTTGGAAGGGTCAACAGCTCCAGCCTCTGCAATGCAGGAATCACAGCTAAAGAATCCCTGACAGATGGCCATCCAGCCTCTGTTTAAAAACATCCAATGAAGAAGAGTCCACCACCTTCTGAAGTAGTCTGTTGCACTACCAAACAGCTCTTGCCACCAGGAAGTTCTTCCTCATGTTTAGTCATAATCTCCTTCCTGTCATTTGAATCCATTGGTTCAGGCCCTACCCTCTGAGCAGCAGCAAACAAGCTTGCTCTATCTTCCACATGACAGCCCTTCAGATATTTGAAGATGGCTATCCTATCATTGGGGCGCGGGTGGAGCTGTGGGTTAAACCACAGAACCTAGGACTTGCCAATCAGAAGGTTGGCGGTTCGAATCCCTGTGACGGGGTGAGCTCCCGTTGCTCGGTCCCTGCTCCTGCCAACCTAGCAGTTCGAAAGCACGTCAAAGTGCAAGTAGATAAATAGGTACCGCTCTGGCGGGAAAGTAAACGGCGTTTCCGTGCGCTGCTCTGGTTTGCCAGAACCGGCTTAGTCATACCGGCCACATGACCCGGAAACTGTACGCTGGCTCCCTCGGCCAATAAAGCGAGATGAGTGCAGCAACCCCAGAGTCGGCCACGACTGGACCTAATGGTCAGGGGTCCCTTTACCTTTACCTTGTCCTATCATCACTCAGTCCCCTCTTCAGCCTAAACATACTTGGCACCCTCAATCGTTCCTCATAAGGCTTGGTTTCCAGGCCCTTGATCATCTTGGTCACCCTCCTCTGCACACCTTCCAGCTTGTCAATGCTATTCTTAAATTGCGGTGCCTGGAACTGGACACAGTACTCCAAGTGGGGTCTGTCCAAGGCAGAATTACGTCCTTTGATCTGGGCACTGTATTTCTGTTGATGCAGCTACATCATATTGTTGAATCCTCACAGTTGGTGGGTAGAGGGACAGAGAGAGCGGACAGGTGTGCTCCCTGCATAACTTTAGTATAGTTTTTGAGCTATGGGCTCTAGCGGGGGTAGGCGAACCTTTCAGTTTTGCATTCTCCCAGTTTCTCATTATTCCGGTCTTAAGTTTTCCCCATTTCTACATCAGTTTGGAATTAAAGAAAGAAAAGTCCTCATGAAAACCCAGCAGCAAGCATCTCACTCTTACTCTTTCTATCTGTATAGCTCCCCTTACCTCCTGAGTGTTCAAGGATGCTCTTGAAAACAAACAAACCACTTTCTATCTCTTGGTAACACTTTTTCTGCTGTGCGGTTTTATGGAGAATTGCAGGAGGGGGAAAAATGGGTCAAGAAGAGAAACAGATTGTCCTGCCCAGCCATTTCGCTCAGGGGAGAAGCAGCATTGAGAGCAGGAGAGCGAGAGAGCATTGGATTAAGCACAAACCATTGGAGAAAAGAGGAAGGTCCCTCTCTTTCAAAAAACAACAACCAACCGACCTATGAGTAAAAAACCCCAATCATTTATTTTAGCAGAGAAATGCCCATTGAAAGCATCAAAGAGAAACGGAAGCTGCTGCATAGGAAGTTGCTTTATAGTGAATCAGACCACTGGTCCATTCAGCTCGGTATTGTCTATGTACACAGATTGGCACTGGCTCCCTAAGATGCTGGCAGGAGTCTTCCCCAGAAGGTCTCCAGCCCTACCTGGAGACCTTCTGCATGCAAAGCATGAGACGCAACCTTTATTTGAGGACCTAAGAGTCATGTGGAGGGACGCAGGTGGTTCTGTGGGTTAAACCACAGAGCCTGGGACTTGCCGATCAGAAGGTCAGTGGTTTGAAGCCTGGGACTTGCCGATCAGAAGGTCAGCGGTTTGAATCCCCGTGACGGGGTGAGCTCCTGTTGCTCGGTCCCTGCTTCTGCCAACCTAGCAGTTCGAAAGCATGTCAAAGTGCAAGTAGATAAATAGGTGCCACTCTGGCAGGAAGGTAAACGGCGTTTCCGTGTGCTGCTCTGGTTTGCCAGAAGTGGCTTAGTCATGCTGGCCACATGACCCGGAAGCTGTATGCTGGCTCCCTCGGCCAATAAAGCGAGATGAGCGTCACAACCCCAGAGTCGGTCACGACTGGACCAAATGGTCAGGGGTCCCTTTACCTTTAAGATTCATGTGGAGCAGGGGCAGGCTGGAACTACCACATCTTTGTGCACCCAGAACAGGATTGTTTCCCACAATCTCTGATCCTTATGGACCACATAAGGAACTTGCCTTATCCTGAGTCAGACCACTGGTCTACCTAGCTCAGTACTGACCAACAGAGAGGGCTTCTCCAGGGTCTCAGAGGGGGATCTTTCCTACCTTGAGAAGCTGGAGATGGAGCCTGGGACCTTTTACAAGCAAATGCATCTCGAAAAAGGGCTGCTGCTCAGTGCTTTGCATGCAGAAGGTCCCAAATTCAGTTCCCAACGTCTCCAGGCAGTGCTGGGAGCGACCACTGCCTGAACCCCTGGAGAGCCAATGCCAGTCTGTGTAGACAACACAACATCTCCTGTCACCTGCCAAGGAAAGCTCCCCATTGTTAGCCAGCTCTGGGCATATTGCTAAAGTTATCAGCAAGCCTCCTGTTACAGCATTTCACCAGCTTCCAGATCTATGTAAACTATCAATGAGAGCTGTAATTAAGCCATCTCTTAGCCATCCAGGATCTCATCCTTGTAACTGCAAATGTTGTGTCACCTGTGTGTATCACATAGAGGCGGTAACTTTCAAAACCAACTGGCCAGGTGGAACATACTACATCAAACAGAACTTCACCTGCAGATCCTGCAGTGTAATCTATATCACTGAGCGCAAAGCCCACCTCTCCAGAGTGCATAGGTAAAACTGCAACAGACCTACACACACACTTCAGAGACCACAAATGTGCAATTCCGACCAAAAAAACCTGGAGTTGCTAAACACTTCAGTTCTGAGAACCACAGTCTGACGGACTTATCGATTATTGTTACGAAGATGCCAACAGGTCCAACAATGTTAGCAAAGAGAGAGAATTTCTGGATATACACACTGGGCTCATTTACAGTGCATGGCCTCAACCAGCCTCACTTAACTTCAGCCCTTCTCAACATTTTATCCCTAAAGCTCTACAGCTTCCACCTTGGAAACAACATCAGTTCATTTTTATCAAAGCAACTGATGAAGGCAGGCACCAAAACGTTTTGCCCACATAATATATTTTTAAAAACCCCTCTGTTTTAGTGATCAGCTGAGTCCTAAACGAGAACCCAGAGGAAGCTTCCATGACTAGCTTTCATAACTATCTGTTATTATTTATTCATTTATTTTCTGCAGGCTCATTTAAATATGTCTATGCAGTGTACAAGACCTCATTTAAAACCAAAGCAATGTAACAAGTAAAATCAAAGCAAAACACATCAAAAGAAACACAAGCACAGAATGGGTCATCCGACCAAGAAGGTTATAAAAAAGCAGTAAATTGTTTTCAGAAGCAGGCTTGATGAAATAACCAAGCCCTTAAGTTGGTGCCTAAAACATATTACAGATTACGCTAACTTGATTTCATGAGGCAGGGAGTTCCATAGCCCTGGCACCACCACACTAAATGCACAATCTCTAGCTGAGGACAGTTTGACACTGCTAGGCAGGAGGGAGCGTATACAGTGGTACCTCCAGTTGCGGACGGGATCCATTCCGGAGCTCTGGTAGGATCATGAGGTTTCCACATCCGGAGGTGCCTGTTCTGCGCATGCGCACGGTGCGTAGCGAGCTTCTGCGCATGTGCGAGTGGCAAAACCCGGAAAAACACTACCACATTTGCCACTTTTGCAACCCAAAGTTTATGTTACCCAAGGGTAACGTAAGCCGAGGTTCTGCTGTAAAAGGATCTTTTAAGAACCCTGGCCCCAGGCTGCTCAGGGGTTTATAAGACTAGTAGTAAGACCGTGAGGATAATTCAGTAGTGTGCAGGCAGAAAATGCAGCTCCCTCAACACAGGTGTGGTATGTTGTCAGTAGCCAATGCCTCCCCCTTTTCAATACCTTTACAATCGTTGTTATAAATCAAAGAGTCTTCGAGAAGGAGCTCACTATTGCCTCCTTCAGAGCATCAGGAACCTCATCCTCATGCAGTGATGCATTAATCACACTGTGGACCCACCTAGCCATGCCACCTTTGCTAGCTTTTATGATCCAAGATGGACAATGATCAATGGGGCAGGTAGCCTGCTTGAATTGCTGCAAGAACCTTTTCTCCTGTGCATTTTAGATTTCAGGCAGCACCATTCCTCTAGAAGCCAGGAAGATCACAAAGACTAAGGGGGAGTGTTTTGGTTCCAAGCTCTGCCTTGTTTTTATTCCGAAGGAAAAAATATTTTTACGAGCAGATGCTTATGAGACAAAAAAGAAAAGAAGACGAAAACCAACTTATAATTGGATCAGTGAATGTTTGTTTGTCGATTCAGTTTAAACTGCTTGGTTTCATTCCAGCAATAATTGTTTTCTAATTTGTTCACTTAAGGAGACAACAGAAGTCTTCTCTGCTGGGGTGTCATTCCTAAAATGCAGATGTGGAGATGTGCACTTGACAATTGGCACACCGGTTCCCAGTACCCACAGTGGGAGTTGTGGGCAGAGATGCATAGAATCATGGAAACAGAGAATCCTAGAGTTGGAAGGAATCCTGGGGATCATCTAGTCCAACCCTCTGCAACGCAGGAATATGCAGTTGACCCATACGGGGATTGAACCTGCAACCTTGGCATTATCAGCACCACACTCTAACCAACTGAGCTATCCAGGCTTCCAGAGTTCTTCCAAACCCCCACTCCAGGGGCTCTGGGTGAAATTGGCCTTTATCCTGATGCAATGGGGCTCTTCTTAAGTTCTTAGGGGGTTAAGCATTTGCTCTGCTTGATGACACCTCTCTGTGTTAATTATGTGATTTAAAAAGAAGCCCCTCAAGTCCCTGTTTTATGGACAGAGGTATGGCAAGTGTAACTCTCTGGACAGGCTGTCAGGATCACCAGCCACAGGCCTTCCTGGAGATAGGCCCCGTAACAATTTTGCAGGGACGCGGGTGGCGCTGTGGGTTAAACCACAGAGCCTAGGGCTTGCTGATCAGAAGGTTGGCGGTTCGAATCCCTATGACAGGGTGAGCTCCCATTGTTCCGTCCCTGCTCCTGCCAACCTAGCAGTTCAAAAGCACGTCAAAGTGCAAGTAGATAAATAGGTTCTGCTCCGGCGGGAAGGTAAACGGCATTTCCGTGCGCTGCTCTGGTTCGCCAGAAGCGGCTTAGTCATGCTGGCCACATGACCCGGAAGCTGTATGCTGGCTCCCTTGGCCAATAAAGCGAGATGAGCACCACAACCCCAGAGTCGGTCACGACTGGACCTAATGATCAGGGGTCCCTTTACCTTTAACAATTTTGCACCTAGGGCAACTGCCCCCATGCTATGTCAACGATTGGAGGCTTTTAAACAGAGATTGGATGTCCATTTGTCAGAGGTTGTTTAGCTGTGATTCTTGCATTTCAGGGGGCTGGACTAGATGGCCCTTGGAATCTCTTGCAACCCTACATTTACATGATTCTGTGACCAATGGTCTAACTCAGTTCAAAGCAGCCTCCTATTCTCCTAGGGCTTTCATTCCCCGAGTGGCAGATTCTGATAACAACTCGCTGGGGCAAAGGAAGCATCTCTCTGCTCGGAAAGTGTTAATCAACACAACAAAATAAATATAGAAGAAGCCGAAATGTTTTTGCTGAGCCCCCACTCCCTCTGCTCCTCCAGTGCTGTGCATCGCAGAGACGCATGCAACATCAAGAGCGAGTGAGAGAAGGGGAGCTGACAGCGACTCCTCAGTGGCTGAGCTAATAAATGGGATGAAATTTAAACTACCTTCTCATACAGTGCTGACTCCCGAGCTCCAGCAAGGGAAAGTGAGCAAGCGAGCGAGGAAAAAGAGAGAGATAATGCCTGGAGTATTTATATTCTAATCTAGGCAATTGAACAACAACAACAACAACAACAAAGTCTTATCGCTATAAGAAGACAATGGATTTAGGAACCCTACCGCAGAAACACAGTAGGTGGATTTAATCTCTCTCATGGTAGATTTTCTGCAATTTCTTTTAAAGTGAGAAGGCTGCGAGTAAACTAGGGCAGACCTATTCTCCCTTGCTTTTGCCAAGGTTGATAGCTGTGGTTATTTATATATATGTATCTTGGGTAAAAAGTATGTGTGCATGGGTTTCTCTGCTCTGTTCAGTGACTCATGTTATCAAGATGTGAACCTCTTTGCCTGGAAAAATATGAAGCTTTTCCTCTTGATCAGAGATGAATAGTTCCTTTCCGAAGCAGGTTCCTCAGAACAAGACTTGTGGTTTGGGGAGAAGTGTTTTGTTTTTGCTTTGTTTTGCTGATTGCTTTACGGAACATGTATCTCTGGTAAATCACATCCCATTCATAGCCAGAAAATAATGAAAGCAGAGTTCGAATACTGGGGCTTTGGAGTATGTGGGGTAGTAGAACTCATTCTCAGATTTGGGGCAGTGGTGGAGTAGGTACTGTCAAGGTAGCATCTCTCAAGCATGTCGTGCAAACTTTCCCCATAGGAGATGCAGCGCTTGGGTTCCGAACAAGTATTGTGCCAAGGGATAATGTTGAAAGGATGCGTGCTTGCTTTTATAACAACTTCTGTGTGGTTTCTGCTGCTGGGGATATATGATTTTGCGTTTGGGAGAGTCACTCAGATGAGATGACGTTATCTCCTGAGGTTTTCTGGTACAGATGATGGTGATGTTTTCTGACCATTGAGTTGTGCTTTTCCTACAGTAAATTACTGTACACAGCCCACTTATGCAATAATGGATGCTTCAAATGTCTGACGGGCTTTATCTATCTATTAATTTTTTTCTGGGCATGCATGTGGACGAGAGAGTGTGCGTGCGAGAGGAGAAGTGTGTGTTATGTGACATGCACATACCAGGTGGAGGTGGCACCATCTTCACGCCTGCCAATTTTGTCTAGGATAAATCTTTCGTAGGCAGCTTGTAAAAAGCACCAGGCAGCATGATAGTGTCTTAAGCCATCTTGGGTAGTCATAATTAGCAGCCAGAATGAATGACAGGTAAATTGCAGCTGCCACACAGACGGAACATATCTGGAGTGGGAGAAGAAGAGGTGCTGATGGCAGGCAGGCTTAGGGTGGCTTGTAAGAAAACGCAAGCTTACAGACCCCCTAAGGGCACATCTACAGCTAGGCTTCGAAGGAGTGCAGAAGTGTCTTTGCACTTCTGCCGTGTGCATATGGAGAGACTCGTACAATAACAACCCTAGTACTCTTTCTGAAAAGAAGTATGGATTGAATCAAACTAAGCCCTACTCTGAGTAGACCCATTGAACTTAATGAACCTAATTTAGTCATGCCCCTGAACATCAAAGGGTGTACTCTGCATAGGGCTAATGCTGGATACAACCCTATAATTCTGTCCACACTTGTCACTGGAGTTTCACTCATAATAAAATTCAAGTAAGTTCAGTTTGGGTTTTTTCAGGAGGCGACATTTAAGGGATTTTGACAAAAGTCAAAAGGGTTTTGGATAAGACGAATCCTTCTTTGGATGCAGGAGATGGTTGAATTGTATCACATTTGTACTTGTTGGCAGCCGTCTTTCTCGGGAGACAATTGGTGAAGTCTTTGTGGGTGAAGTCAAACCACTGGAGAGTTACAGCACCTGCAGAGCCTTTAGAGACCGATACGGGAGAGACATGTTTTGCTGCAGCTGGGGCAGTTGAAGGCGCCGTGCTGCTGCAGGTGCACCATTTGTGTTTGTTCTTTCTGCACTCTCCCCAGCCATCATTCCTCCCTCTGGTCACTGCTGTGGATGCACAACCTGTCTTGTTTCACACCCCTGCTTCAGTCCTTTCTTGCTTTAGCTATCTCAGAGTTACTTGTCACCAAGCAAGTAAACTTCTCCCTGTGCTATACCGCTTTAGACTCGTGTTAAGTGAATGATCCTTCATTGTTTTGTTTTGTTTTTTTAAAAAAATGGAACTTCATGTGCATGAAACACCAGCAGGTCAGGGGAAAAAGATAAGCTAGAATTCTGCTGCCTGGACACTCTAGAACAGAGGAGTGAAGGAAGCTGTTTTATTCTGAACCAGACTGCCGGTTCATCTAGCTCAGTATGGTCCACATTGAATGGCCCTTAGTTCTTCCAGGTCTTTCTCACCCTGAGACACTACAGGTGGGACAGGCTGCCTTGCTATGGGTTTTCAAGTGAAGGCTGGAGCAACGACGTTCCCAAATTGTCAGGGGATTGGGCGAGATAACTCTTGAAGTTCCTCACAACTCTGTGATCCCTCTCTTCTCTTGTTTTAAAGCCATGTGATTTTATCTAGTTGTATGGGTGTGTTTTTTTGTTTGGTAATTGTTTTAATTTTAATCTTCTGACGCACAAAAAGCAATAATAGCCATGATATAGAAGAGATAGAAGAGATCAGTGCTAGAAAGGAAAAGAAAGGAAAGAGGTGGGGGAGCAGTAGTATTCCAAAAACACAAATACCAGACAATTGCCCTTCATGGTCATTTTATCCAGGAATGTCCCCCCCCCCTGCAAAGGACTCCATGGGGACACTAAACTCTTCCAGTCATATTCCTTTAACACATTCAGTAAACAGATGCCAACCTTTAGAAGTTTCCCTTCATTTTTGGAATCTAGTGGTGTGTTTTACTCGTAGCCTTTTATTCTAACAACAGTTTGATATATGTTGTAGGCTGCTTAGAGTGTCCTTGTTTTGGGGGTAAAAATAAGCTCAAGATATTTTAGGAACTTGGGGAGCTGCCTTATACCAAGTCAAGCTAATAGTCCGATCTATTGCCAACGGTGACTGACAGTGGCTCTCCAGGGTTACAAACAGGGACTCTTTCCCAGCCCTACCTGGGGATGCTGGGGACTGAACTTGAGACCTTCTGCATCCAAAACAGATTCTCTCCTGCTGAGCCATGGTCCTTTCCCACAGCTGAGTCTTGGCATTGAAATGGGTTTCAGGACCCACATCCATTCCAAATTGAAACCAGGTTCCCAGGCTGGTGTTAGCCACAGTTAACCACAACTAGTGCCCCACCACTAGTTAAGTGTTCAGAGGCTCTCCTTGTATCTCCCGTAAGGGACCTGACATTCCCGCATAGACAGAACAAATGGGCTAGCGAGGGGATTCATCAAAATTAGGAAGGAGACAGAGCCGCAAGCGTAAGCCTGCAAGCGCCACTTTGCCTCTTGCCTCCTCCTCCTCCCCAGCACCCTCCCCTGCTGAGATGCAGTCTATTTTCTGGTGCTTAAGTTTCCAATGAGGCAAAGTTTTCTTGTAGGTTCATAGATCGGCTTGGCAGAGAAATGGCTCCAAATGTCTTTATCTGCACCGTCCTCGCCTGGCAGTAAATGCCAACGGCAAAAGAGCGTCGGAAGAAAGGAAAATAAACAAGTGGGACTCTCCAACAATAAAGCAGGAATAAAATATCTCTTGATGGTTGAGAGCAGGGCGCCATCCACCTGGATGCCCTCAGGTTTAACTAACACTTGAAAATTGCATGCTACTGTGGACATTTCAGGCTGCTTTCACTCGACTTTAAATGATTTTGTGGACATGTCCAGGGCTGGCAGAATTCTCTGGACAGGAGTAAGTCAGGCGCTACAGGCGGCAAATGATGCCTAGCAGTGGCCACCCACAGCCCTTCTTCCTGAGTCCCCAGCCCAGTGGTAGCAAATGCCCACTGAGAGCAGTGGGGCAGAAGGCAAGGAGCCCAACAGTTGGTGGCAACAGAGCCAATAATTAGGTAATTCTGGTTTTGTCCCCATCCTTCTGCCTGCAGAGTTCTATAATGGAAACACAGAGATCAAGAAGGAGAAAGCTGACAGCCAGCCCCCCCCCAGACTGAAAGAAGTGGAAGAGGTGGGAGCTAGCTGAGGGCAAACTGAGGCTGGTGGGGCATTTGCCCAAATAGAGCTGCCTCCACTGGATTCAGTCATGCAGGTATTCTGGGGGCAGTTCTAGACTTAAGGGGCAGCAAGGGAGAAAGGGCAACATTTTTAAGAGAACAGCTGACCTGGGGCCAGACACACTTTGCCAGCATGAACCTTTAAAGGTTTTAGGGGGGTGATAAACTGAAGGGGCACCCAATGTCTCGAGCACCTTTGGAAGATACATGATTGATTGATTGATGCAATAATTTAAATAATAAAATAGTGTCTTTTGTGCAATACTCTTTCATATTTGGAGAGGTGAGGAGAAATGGACATATTCAGGAATGAAAAAAATTTGGGTTATGGAGAGGGGAGAAAGAAGCCATGTTCTTCCAACATCAAATTCTTCTCCTTCTCCTCCTCCTCCTCCTCCTCCTCCTCCTCCTCCTCCTCCTCCTCCTCCTCCTCCTCCTTCTTCTTCTGCAATCACTTGTAGCTGAGTAAGATTGTCTTCCATGAACACTGCCTTAACAGTGAGTACTTAAGTAACTGGGGAGGCCAATTCTGGATCCACACGTCCTTCCACATTGGGGACGTAAGTTTCCTGGTGGGAGCTGATCACAGCGAGGGTTTGCCAAACGTGCCTTCTTCTTAGCACGTTTCTCCCTTTCATCCTGAGTTTGAGCATTTTCAGAGTGCTATGTAGAATTTTTCAGAAACACTGTTGATGGAATCTTTCAAGGAGTTGGAGATGGTGTTTATACATGGTCCATGTTTCACAAGCATACAGTAAGGTGGGTAGTACAATAGCTTTGCAAACAAGCATTTTGGTTTCCCTGTGAATGTTCTGGTCCCCAAACACTCTGTGGGCACTTGCCATATGGATTTGATATTAGAAGGAGTAATAACCACCTTGCCATGCTAGAAATGAGCAGGTCACGCTGTTCTGTGCTCTTCTGCAACCAGCACCATGGAGGCTTCCATTGGTTTTACATCTCTGGGACCAGGTGGTGGTTTTTACTCTGCAAAGACTCGTTCAACTGAAGTCTTGGCTGTTTACTTCTTTGAACCTACACGGACAGGGCAAGCCAAACATTCCAGATAAGCAAAGACTGACTTGCGTTTATCTGCCCTGTGTTGCAATATCTGTAGCAGTGCTGCATGGACATCTCTGTAGGAGATGTGAGATGCTAAGCCCTTTTCTTTGTTTCCTTTTCTCGGTACCCACAGCAGCATTTGGAGCTTCATAAGGCAATACCTGGGCAGCAAGTAATATAAATATAAATATAAATATAAATATAAATATAAATATAAATATAAATATAAATATAAATATAAATATAAATATAAATATAAATATAAATATAAATATAAATATAAATATAAATATTATAAAAGCATGTGGTTTGCTGGTCGAATCTGTCGAATGTTCATCCAGTCCCTTCTTGCTGCTTTTTGACCAGCTCTGTAGGGCAGTGGCTACGTTTAGTGTAATGATGGAGGAAAGCAGGTGTCAAGGTGTTCCTCTAGATCAGCAGTTCTTAACCTGTGGGTCCCCAGATGTTGCTGGACTACAACACCCATCATCCCTGAGCTCTGGCCTTGCTAGCTAGGTATGATGGGAGTTGTAGTCCAACAACATCTGGGGACGCACAGGTTGAGAACCGCTGCTCTAGATGACCTGTCCTTTGAGCTTTCATCTTGATTTGTTTCCATGGAGATTAGAGCAGTGCTTCTCAAGCTGATGTGGTGGACTGGGAATCCCACCACCACCTCATGTGCCAAGGACCAGTAGCCTTTTTGGTCCCTGAACTATCCCACCCAAACCTGGGCTTTGGGAACCGGCAGCTGATGGCTCGTGGCCTGGCTTGTCCACTTTGAGTAGCACTAGATTAGGGAACACTGTCTATTTAATACACATACATTCTGATTTGCTTGCAGGGAGGTTAGACAGTGTTGTGCCAAAGCAAGATTTACCCCACACTTCTCAGTGCATTTCCCTGTCACTTTCCTAAGCACAAAAAAGTATGTTCTTTTGGGGAAGCAGGATATCTGCATGAAACCTCTCAACCAACTATAACCGTGCAGCTTAAACTTGCAACTGAATCCCATCCAGAAAAGAGTGGCATTCTGGAGAAGAGAAAAGGGCTCAGCTGGTATATCAGGATTTATTTGAGCTCTCATAGGATCACCTCCAAACTCCACCCTACGTTACATCCAGTGTTAATTCTTCCAGGTGCAGATACAGCGTTTTCTAGCGTAGGTCAATTTAGGTGCAAGATCTAGGAATGAGTGGGCCCCGTTCTGCTTTCTTTGGGTTCTGTGGTTTTGCTTCGCTCTGCATCCTCTTCCTTGCTGCTGCCGTTTGATCTCCAGTTCCTGGAGGAGAGCAGGAGTGAGCAAAGGGGATGTCCCCACTTGCCCTTCACTGTGTGAGGGCAGTAACTCTTGAAGTGGGAGAATTTCTGAAATTAATTCCAGAATGGAAGCCTGCGTGCACAGACTGAGGATGCTTCCACACCGCAGTTGTATTTGCAGACTCGGTGCTGCTCACATCCACCAGAGTGCAGGGCCATATTCCCTCGCCATATTATCCAGATTTGCCGCTCACATGGAAAAATCCACTAAGTGTAAAGAAACAAAATGTGGAAATTAAATCCAGATTAACCAGGGAGAAAATTATGGGTTAGCATATTGATGAGGATGGCACTGTGCAAAAAACTTGCATGCCTGAGTATCACCGAGTCACAATAATCAGCCATATGGACACAGAGTGCCACAGTTTTCACTTCATCGGTATTTTCCTTCCTTCCTTTGTATTGGGAACTGTTGTAGCATAGTGGCTAAGAGGCTGAGCTACGAATGAGGAAGGCCCTGGTTTAAATCTTACCTTTTGCACCACAGATGCACTAAGGCAAGATAGTCAAGTCAATCTTTCTTGACCTTGGTCACCCATTTGTAATATGGGGGTTGTTAAAGGATTGCCACTGGCAAAGCTCACCAAGTGCTTTGAAGATTGAAAGCAGTGTTAGATATTCTGTTTAAGCACTACATCGCCAGTGTTCGTGGGTGCATGGATTAGAGATGTGCAAGTATGTCAATTTTGGTTTATCTTGGTTTCTCATTTTTGCAACCTTAAACTTAAGTTCTCCAGATTTCCACATCAGGTTTGTGAATTTTCTAAAAAGAAAAGTTCTCAAGAAAATCTGTTCACGTTTTAGTGCAAATTTCTCCCAATATACACATATCTCTGTGCAATTTTGCCTAACCTACATATTTCCACAAAGCTATTTTCCCTAACGTAATGCATTTTCGTACGCTATTTTTATTTGTAGACACATTTTTATGCACACTTTACCCCAGGACGTGCATTTTTGGCTGGAGAAAACTGGATTGCAAAATTTGGAACTTTGCGATTTTAAAGGATTTGTGGGTTTCAGTTCATTGAATCTTTCTGGAAGGTGCAGATTAGGTAATTCACCCTTAAATGTGCATTGAATTGAATTTCTCCCTCTATCCGTAGCTTGGACCGAAGGAAAGAGAGAACGAAAACAATGCTACAATTCTTTTGTGACTTCAT
The DNA here is from genome assembly GCF_965113315.1 of Podarcis vaucheri. NCBI lineage: Eukaryota > Metazoa > Chordata > Lepidosauria > Squamata > Lacertidae > Podarcis > Podarcis vaucheri. Next base: position 73,537,895 of record NC_138765.1, on the reverse strand, counting down.
TGGACCCTTTTTGATTGTACCCCCCTCCACCTTTTAGTGTTTACCCAACTATTTTGTTTTTTGCATGCCTGAAAAACAAGTATGCTGATGCCTCCCTCTTGTTTGTGGAGCTGTTTTTTCAAACTGCATAAGCAACAGCACACAGAGCCTGGATGCTGGACCTGGGGAAAAAATTGGATGCAGAGATTTTCAGAAACATGACTAGCAAAAAATAAAAATAATAAAATATTTTGCTGGGTAGCAGAAAATACGTTGCTGTTAAATCTGCTTTTCCTCTCACCTCCTGTTTCCCCCTTTTGCCAATTGGCTGCCACTGGCTTTGAAACTTGCATGCAGTTGTGGGCATCATAGCAAGCCAGTTATTTTGGGATAGCCAGAAATGTACACACTCCTGATTCAGTTTAAATAAATGAAGGTGAAAAGGTGTGTTGTATACAAAGCATTCAGCAGTTGATGCTAGAATGCAGTAACTTTGCCAAATCTCTCTCTCTCTCTCTCTCTCTCTCTCTCTCTCTCTCTGTGTGTGTGTGTGTGCAGAATGTCTTTCTAATAATAAGGGAGTGCTGGAAAAAGCGGATGCCACAATCAGCCTAAAGAGCACATGGGAAAATATGATTGCATGTAATTTTGTGATGATGAAAATAAGCCATACCGGTGTGCCTTTTTTTAAATAAAAAAAATACATGGCTTGCATACAACATTGATGAGGAGAAGTCAAAGGAAAGTTTTGCTGTGCTTCAGAGGGAGTGGGGATTTGGCTGGGGGTGCCCTTGAAAATATGGCTTATCCTCCATTTTGAGGCAGAAGGTTTGTCCATCTTCATGGTGCATTTTGGTTGGACCTCCTGCAAGGTGGGGATACAGTGGGGTTTCTTCAGCACTGCTGCCTCCCTGTAGCACTTGGGAGTAAGGATGAGAGAAGGCACAGTTTCCCCTTTCACCCTGCATTTTTCACATGCAGCACTGTTTCTGTTTCGGTGCAGTTCACCTGTCAAAAACTACATTACACATCTTGCCATCAGCTGTGAAGATATGACGTAACTTGTGTAGTGAATTACGTAAATTACTTTATTTCGTTCCATTCATTTCACTGGAAAGGAGATACCATACATTATTGGTGTCTGATCTTCCCAGTCATTTTCGTCGTTTCGGCATAGTCAAAAGATTTTAAAAAGAATGGACTAATTTTGTAGAATATACGAAGGAGCGTTGTAAACATTTGAAAACATTAGCAGGCCTAGAACAGCACTGGTGATATAATTAGGGTAGAATTTGTAATAAGGGAGATGAATAAATTAGATAAAGATATAAAGACGCAGAAAAGATAAGAGGTAATGATGGGAAACCGGGGAGGAGGGTGGGGGGAAGTCCAGGGGTTGAGAACCTCCAAAATATAATGTTTTGTTGTGTTGATATGAATCTAAAATGTAAGCAAAAAAAATAATATTTAAAATAAAATATACTTTTTTTGAAAAAGGAGACACCATACAAATGGGAGGAGAATGTGATTGATCATGTATCATTTGAAGTCTGACAATAACAACAACAGTGACTATTGATTGCGATCCCTGGATTGATTTCTGTTTTGGATATGGGGCAAACATCGACAATTTCCTCTCCTGTTTTTGTTCTCTGACATTTCTACTTGGCTGTCTGCCCTCCCCATATAGTCCAAACATTTCAAGATTCAAAATAACCATTGACACCTCCAGTTTTTCAGGGGCATCCTGGTAGGATTCAGTTCCCAAGCCATGAGCTGGTGTCAAAGCAAGCCCATATATGTGGGAACTTAATTTGACCCTGGGCTCCGTTCCCTGGATGTTTTCTGTCTTGGTTCTGAAGCTTGGGCTTGGCCTGTTCATGCTGTCTTTCCTTTTTCTCTTTCCTTTCTGGAAACACTTAGCTGGCAACCCCAGGAAGACAGAACTTTGCTCAAATCCAGTAGGACTGCTCATACATTCTTAATAACCACTCCTATTATATAGATATATCCTCAGAAGGCAGCATGTCTTCTTAAATGTTCACATTTCTGTGATGGCCAGCAATTAGTATAGCGAGGCGAATGCAGAGACTAGAGCCACTAGGAGCTAGGTCTGAATGAAAAACCCACTGCTTCTGTTAGCGGAGTGTTGCTCAGAAGAAGTATGTGCGGCTTTAGGTCAGAGGGTGGTGGGGAGAGGAAGGGAATCTTTTTCTTCTAGCCTGAGGGCCATCATCTCTCGTGGGTGACCTGCTAGTATGCTCTGGCAAGAGTGGATGTGTCCAGACATACACCACTCTCCAGCCTCCACCCAGGCAATGTTATGGTATTATTACAGTCCAAAGGCACATTGCAGCAAGGCAGAGTCACTAGAGGTGGACACAGAACAGAGCTAGTGAGAAGTGCGGCCTGGAGGGGGGGCATAGTTTAGGCAAGGACTAGATAGGGAGGCCTGGAGGGCTGCATTCAACCACCAGGCTGAGGTCCCCACCACTCTTTTAGGCTTTCCTTCACAATAATGAGCAATAACTGTCCCACTTATGTTAAGAATTGGAGCAAACTCCAGTACAGGGCAGAGGTGGGGAACTTCCTGGCCAAGTGCTGGGGGTTGGTGTGGCCAATATGGCCCACGAGACCCAATTTCTCCAAACCACGCCCACCAGCTGATGTCCTTCCTGACGAGCGCTGAGCTATAACCTTTCGGACCAAAGATTTGGGGCATTCTAGGCTGCAACTCCTGCCAACCAAGCAGTTCAAAAGCACGTCAAAGTGCAAGTAGATAAATAGGTACCACTCCGGCGGGAAGGTAAACAGCGTTTTCGTGCACTGCTCTGGTTCGCTAGAAGCGGCTTAGTCGTGCTGGCCACATGACCCGGAAGTTGTATGCCGGCTCCCTCGGCCAGTAAAGCGAGATGAGCGCCGCAACCCCAGAGTCGGTTATGACTGGACCTAATGGTCAGGGGTCTCTTTACCTTTACCTTTAGGCTGCAAACAGAAGCTTGGTTTGGCTTCTGTGATTCTGGGATGTCCCATTTAAAACAGGGCAGTTGCAGGGTACATAGGCTGCTCTTTCTCACATGCTGCCTAAACCACGGGGGAGGAGGGTGGGGAAATGTTGCTGGACTCGCAGCTCCCATCATTCCTGACTGTTTCTGGCTGGGGCTAATGTGAGTTGGAATCTAGCAGCACCTCAAGAGCCCAGAGGTCCCCCCCACCCCTGGTTCAAGCAAAAACAACAACAACCAAACTTGTTTCCATGTGCACCGATTTGGCGCCTGCAATCTGAGGACTGAGTTGTATGTCTCTGGGATTCTCTATCTTCGCCAGCAGCATCCAGCAATTCAATTCTGTGCTTTACTGTCACAGGCTTCAAGCACAGAGGCAATAAGAAGCTGCGGCGGAGAGAGAGGCTTTGTGTTGCTATCATTTGGGCTTTTCATTTTCTTTCTGGGAAACACGCTCAATTTATTCCGTGCTGGAAAGAAAGCATGACATAACTGAGCATTATTTTAATAACCGTAGAGTGTGACCTTTTGATATAAGCCCCCCCCTTAGTTCCCTTCTCCAGGTTGTCCTAGGGTGGCTGCCCCCAACGCCTCTCCCTCATTATGCTACTTCCCAGGCAGGACCTCCATGTGCATGGGGCTGGCTGGGAAATGTACACCCCATAAAATTATAGAGTAGGAAGGGACTGAGGGTCATCCAGTCCAACCCTGCAATGCAGGAATCTTTTGCTGGACATGGGGCTTGAACCCACCACCCTGTGATTAAGAGTTTCATGCTCTTCTGACTGTCCTAGCACAGGATTCAAGGAAATTTCACTTCTTCTCTATTTTAGAATAAAGCAAGAGGGAGCTACCTCCCCCCCCCTTCGCTGCCTCAAATTACATAATGCACAATGAGGCTAAATATAATCTGCAGATTCCATCGCTTTTGAACACACACTCACAAACATTCACACAACTCCAGGCACGGCTTTTTATCCCCCTGTACATTATGCTTTGTGTTTTTTTCACTCGTATGGTATCTTTGCAGTTACCCACAGAGGCAGCTTGCAATCCCCTGGAGAACAAGGGGAGCCAAGGGGATTCTTATATGCCTTTGCCGTTGTGCAGAGGAAGCCAGCATATCTTTTTTTTGGAAAAATACACACACAAGCAAATTTTGAACCTGCGTTTTGCATTCCTAATGTGAGCAGTCTGAATCAGACTGAAAGCAATCAGTCCTGTCCTAATTCTCTGGCACATGCATTTGCAGCTGCCCCACCCCTATAAAAATTGGTTCACAATGGGGAAGAGGGGGGCAGGAAGCCAGGCGGCTGTTTTTGATGCCTGATAGGGGTTACCTCTATAATAAGAAGAGGTCATCGCTTGCAGAAGCTTCATCTTTAGGGGAGAGAATAATCCTCTTTTTTATCTTTTTCCCCTTTTCCTAGTTATGTCAGAGTTACACTCTGGCTCCGTTTTAATCACAGACACGCCAGTGCTGCTGCTGAATGGCTGGCTATTACAAAGTGGGAGCCTGTGGTGATCATTAGCCAGCTTTGCGTGCGTTTGGGGCTTTGCATACCTCTCATTCTGAAATTTCATTGCCGGCTTTTTTTAACCATGGCCTGCTGGTGGTGTTTAAAGTCTCTGTACCACCATCCTGCTAAAATGCAGGATAAGGCTTGAACATAGGGGTGGGGGAGAAATCTGATTCAGTTTGCATTTAAAGGAGAATTTTGCACTTTCCGAAACAATACAGAAAGTGATAGCTCAGTTGGTTGGAGCATGGTGCTGACAACACCAAGGTCGCAGGTTCGATCCCTGTATGGGACAGCTGCATATTCCTGCATTGCAGGGAGTTGGCCCTACCAACTCTATGATTCTGTCTATGTCTATGAAACACAGTCATCCTTCAAAATTTGCACTTCTCTGAATTTTGCAATGCAGTTCTTCAGCCAAGTAACGTGTTCAAAAATGCAAACTGCTGAGTTAAAACGTCTATGAAAATAGCATGCAGAATCACAGTGTATTAGGAAACATTGCTTTGCAAATAATGTGTATATTAGGCAAAAGTGAATATCAAAATATGCATATTAGGAGAAATTCATACTGAAAAGCTGATGGATTTTCATGAGGACTGAAAAACAGCAACAACAAAGAATTGCAAAGTCAGGTGGAAATGTAAAAAATGGAACTTAAGATTGGAAGCATTAGAACCCAACTGTGAGAAGGCAAAATGGACGTATTTGCCCATTGTTACTTGAACATCATTGGGAAGAGAAATTGCTGGGGGTAGAGCTGTAGCTCGGTGGTATAGCTCATAATTTGCATGAAGAAGATCACGAGTTTACCCCCTGGCATCTCCAGGCAGGGCTGCCAAAGTCCTCAGCCTGAAACCCTGGAGAGCTGCTGTCCATCACTGTGTAGACAATACTGAGCCAGGGGACCACTGTGGGATGAGGAGGCTTCCTATGTTCCTACAAGGCTCTGTATAAGTTGGGTCAGCTGGTACCTTTATGGATGGGATGGCCTTTCAGGAGGGGTGGAGGGAAGCACCTGCCAGCACCTGCTCGGATCAAAGTCTAGCTGACTATCAGGAAGAAGAGGGGCCCCTGCCTCCTACATAACCTCCCAGTCTGAGCCCCTTCACTGCTAAAGCAGCAGCTTCCTTATGGATCTGAGCTCCTGTGAAAGTGTTTTAGGAGCTCGAGAAATAGATGCGGGCACACACTTTATCTGCTGACAGCCCCCCATTCCCAGTTCTTCACTCTGTTCCATGCCTGATATTCTGCCCTCATTGGTACTCTACTCGGTCTCCTCTATGCAGCTCTCCTTCCCCTTTGTGCGACTGTGATACGAAAGAGAAGATCTGGCTGTAAGGCAGCCATACCTAGAGTACCGTGCTCTGTGGTTGGCTCACAGGCACGCCCCACTGCCTGTGACCTAGCCACAGACCACATGCACCTATAGCACTGTAGGGACAAAGCTGTACCCACCATGTCTGCAGCTGTGCTGTGCTTTCCTTCCAGTTTTACTAATAGCAGTGACCAAGATATTGGGACCAAAGAATTGCACCTATTACTGACTGATAGGGATGGTTGCAGCACAGGTATACCCTTACTGCACTTTTTGGCACTTGGCACCATTAGGTAAAGGTAGGACCATTAGGTCCAGTCATGACCGACACTGGGGTTGCAGCGCTCATCTCACTTTATTGGCCAAAGGAGCCAGCATACAGCTTCCGGGTCATGTGGCCAGCATGACTAAGCCGCTTCTGGCAAACCAGAGCAGCACACGGAAATGCCATTTACCTTCCCGCTGGAGTGGTACCTATTTATCTACTTGTACTTTGATGTGCTTTCAAACTGCTAGGTTGGCAGGAGCAGGGACCGAGCAACGGGAGCTCACCCCGTCACAGGGATTCGAACCGCTGACCTTCTGATCGGCAAGTCCTAGGCTCTGTGGTTTAACCCACAGCGCCACCCATGTCCCTTAACTTGGCACCATTACTGCCAGTTAATTTTTAAAAAATGGCTTTGAGTGGATTTTACCTCTTTGTATTCTGTCCTGTTGTTAAGCTGCTTTGTGCCATTTTTCATTGTGTACTGTGATCAACACATGCAATGAATAACAATAATTTTGACAGTGAAGGTCTACCGGTCCTGTGGGTCGCTCTGTAAGGTTTGTATCTAGGCAGCAGCAGGCCTGATTTTTCGAAACTTCTTTTAGGAGAGCCCTGGATTTATTAGCTTCTTTCTCCTTGTGGGAAACGGGCCCATATGCTTTACCACTATATATATATATATGTGTGTGTGTGTGTGTGTGTGTGTGTGTGCGCACTAAATTATATGTAATAAACCTAAGTCTACAGGAAATGGTAGCAAAACACTTAAACTGGTGTTGGGGTTACCAAGCAGAAAATACCAAAGTCAAGTGGTAATGAAGAGGCACAGAATGAGAGAGATTTGCATTTTGGCAGATTAGCAGGGGATAGATGTGTGGAGAGGGATGCTAAAATGATTAGCTAGGATGAATTGGAGTCTGCTTGAATCTAATCCTTTGGAGCAAGCTGTACGCTGCAGAAAATTTCTCTTTTTGGGCCAGTGGTCCGTTGAATTCTTCAATTTGTTTTTCTTCCCTAATCTGCATGAACTCCCCAGCCTTTCCATCTCCTATTTTGGAGGCCATTAGGTGGTGATGAAAGCTTTGACTGGGGTCCAGCAGGAACTGAGCCAAGCTCTCTACTATATGAAACATTAAGTTAAGGTTCCAGCAGAAACTCGCAGAGCAGGATCCCTGGGATTGCCCTGGAAAACAACAACAAACCTGGCTGCCATTGCTCAGGCTGGTAAGCAGGTGCCTCTGCATGATCTAGGCCAGGAACAGATGTGGCTTTTGGGCTCCCTCCACTTTGCAAGGAGTTTGGTTTGGCATCTCCCAGGACCTGTGGGCAGCTGCCCTGTGTGATGGGTCTCTGGTCTGAAGATGGAAGCTTTGTAGTGAAGCTCTCTCAGGTTCTGACCAGTCTCAGGGGAAAGTGCAAATTTCTCCTTTAACTACAAACTGGATCAGTTTTATCCGCCATCCCTTCTGCTAAGGCAAGGTTGATTATAAATAACATCATCACGGAAGATATAAAAATATCTAAAGGAACAAGGCAAGGTTGCCCACTTTCACCATTACTGTTCATAGTGGTCCTGGAGGTTTTATTAAATGCCATAAGACAAAATAAGCAAATTAAAGGGGTGACATTAGGTGTTAATGAATACAAAGTAAAGGCCTTTGCGGATGATGTGGTGGTGACTTTGGAAGAACCGACAGAAAGTATAAAAGAAATTATGGAAGAAATGGAGCAATTCGGGAAACTATCAGGATTCAGATTGAATAAGACGAAGACTAAAATGATAGTGAAAAATATGGACCAAGATAAAATTGAATTATTAAAACAACAAACGGAAATTGAGGTAGTTAAAAAGATTAAATACTTGGGAATTTGGCTCTCAGATAAGAACATAGATTTATACCAATATAATTATATCCCAATGTGGAAAGAAATAAAGAAGGATTTGGAGGTTTGGAATAGACTGAAACTATCACTATGGGGAAGAATATCAATGGTAAAAATGATGGTGCTACCTAAGTTGTTATTTTTATTCCAAACTTTACCCATACTAAAAGGTAAAAAAATTTTTGGGGAATGGCAAAAGGGAATATCAAGATATGTCTGGGAAGGAAAGAAGCCCAGAATTAAATTCAAGTTATTGACGGACGCAAAGGAGAGAGGAGGCTTCGGTCTCCCAGACATGAGATTATATTACGAGGCAGCATGCCTGTGTTGGTTGAAAGATTGGGTAAAATTGGAAGACAAAGAATTACTAGATTTGGAAGGGTATAATAACAAATTTGGGTGGCACGCATATCTATGGTGTGATAAAAAGAGGCTACACAAGGGATTCGGAAACCATATTTTTAGAGGAGCACTAATAGAAGTCTGGGATAGATATAAAAACATATTAGAACCAAAAGTCCCACATTGGCTATCCCCGTTAGAAATAATGTGTGTTAAGAAAACTAACATGAGAGGAAAGTGGGGAACATATGGAGAAATGGTTATCAACGAAGGAGGCAAGTGGAAAATAAAACCATATGACCAAGTTAAAACATTAACATATGACTGGCTACACTACTTCCAAATTAATGAAATGTTTAAAAAAGAGCTGAAGGAAAGGGGGTATGTAGAAAAAGAATCAATCTTTCAAAAAGAGATAATAAATAGTGAATCTAAAAACCTATCAAAAATGTACAAAATAATGTTAGAGTGGTATATGAAGGATGAGGAGGAGAAGTCGGTGATGGTGCAATGGGCAAAGGATCTGGGATACAATATTCAATGGGAGGATTGGGAAAGGTTGTGGAAAGAGAATATAAAATTTACTGCCTGTATGATATTGAAAGAAAATATGATGAAAATGCTCTACAGATGGTATTTATCTCCTGTAAGACTGGCAAAGATGTATAAAGTAGATAACAAATGCTGGAAATGTAAACTCAAAGAAGGTACATTCTTCCACCAGTGGTGGGAGTGTAAGAAAGTTAAAAGCTTCTGGGAAGAGATTTATAACGAGATGAAAAAGATATTGAGGTATACTTTTGTGAAAAGACCAGAGGCTTTTTTATTAGGTATTGTAGGGAAGGACATCAGAAGGAAAGATCATAAATTTTTCCAGTATGCCGTAACAGCCGCCAGAATAGTGTTGGCACAGAGGTGGAAGCAGGAGGAAATTCCAAAGGTAGAAGAATGGAGAGCAAAATTAATAGAATACGCAGAATTGGACAAATTAACAGGGAAGATTAGATATACAAAAGACCAAAAATTTATAAAGGACTGGGAGAAATTTGTGTGTTACCTGGAAAATAACTATGGTGTAAATACAACGCTGGTGGGATTTAAAGAGGCTTTGTAAAGAACTAATGAATATTGTTTAATAGGAATATAGGAGGAAAGGAGGGGTAAATGGCAATATGGAAGAATGGAATGTGTACTAAAAGAATAACTATGAAAGAATGTCAGCGACGTTGAAGGAAGTCGAAAATGGATATGAGTTGTTGTAAAATAGATAAAATGTATAAGGAGCTGGATTCAATAAAAGCATTTAAAAAAAAAAAAAAAGAAGATGGAAGCTTTGTAGTGAAGCTCTCTCAGGTTCTGACCAGTCTCAGGGGAAAGTGCAAATTTCTCCTTTAACTACAAACTGGATCAGTTTTATCCGCCATCCCTTCTGCTAACGCTCACCTAGGGTGTACATACTCCCTTCACACCTATAAGCATTATATTTTAATCCTTGCAACCGCCATAGAAAGTTGGACAGCATTATTGTCCCCATATTACAGATGGCTATGGAGAGCCACCAAGGCCAAGAGAGAATGGATTGTCTGAGCAGGCTAGCCCAGCCGCTAGGCAGAACGAGGCAGCTGCCTCTTGCGATGGGTGCTGGACGGCTGGGGGAGCGGCGGTGCAGCCCCTGACATCCCTTTGCCATCCCCATTCTCCTGTCCACAGGCAGCAGTGCTTGATCGTTGCTCGCCTGGCTTGGCTGGCTGTGTTTGCCTAATTGCCTTCTCCCAACATGTTGCCGACAGTACCGAGGGGAAAGGCCCTTGAGTGAGCGAGCAGGCAGAGAGACAAGCGACCCAGCAGGCATTATGTGTGCTTATGCATTGCTCTGCTCACATGACACATGAGCTGCCACTGCTGCATTGCAGTATTTGCTTGAGAGGTCAGTGATCAGGCGCCAGGCAGAGCGGTGAGTAAGCAAGAAGGTGTTCAGGGGACGTAGCTGTGTCTTCCACATGACTTACCCAATGTCCCAAAATTTAGTCACCTGTCCCCAGGTACTGTAGAGGATGCTGTCTGATCCCTTGGTGTTGAAGGAAGAGTCAACTGCTAAGTCCGGTTATTTTCTGACTATGGAACAGGGGATGTCTCTTTACCTTTCCCTTGTGTAAATATGGGTGAACCTGGCAAAGTTCTCAGCTTCACACTTTTTCAAAGTTCAGTTTTCCACAACTACACATCAGTTTGTGTGTTTTTTAATGCTGCAAACTCTTTTTTTTATAGTCCTCATGAACATTTGCCAGCATTTTCACACAAATTCCTTCTAATATATGCGTTCATATCCAGTACACAGAGTTTCACAAGCAATTGCCTCCAATATAATGCATCTTTTGTATGTTATTTTTATCACCAACCCATGTGTTTTTTATGCACACTTTAACAAAGTATATGTTTGGGGGTTTTTTGTACATGTTACTTGGTTTGAGAGAACAGCATTGAAAACTTCGGAGAAGTACGAGTTTCGAAGGAAGGCTGTGTTTTGGTTCTCATACTGTTTCAGAAAGTGTGGATTGAGTATAGTCTCTTTTAAATGTGGACTGGACGGCATTTCTTCCCCACCCCTATTGTGTGCCAGATCCTTCTCCTCAGGCAGCAAGTTGTTTGTGGCTGGCCCTTCGCCTGAGGTCACACAACAGAGCTAGATTCAAACTGGGGACCTGAAGGTTCATTGCTCATTCTCTTCACCAACCTTCGTATCTGGAGGCAAACTCTGACAAAAGCTTCCATATACTTACTGCTCGTTTGGTTGTGGATGCAAAGACATGCCCAAATTGGAAAGCCAGCTATAATGAAGATGAAAATCTATGCAGTGTTTACAATCCCTGAACCGTGTTATGTGTCTTCAGCAGCGACTTCACTTAAGGAGGGTCATTCATCTTTAATAAGAATTGCAATCTGTTCATCTGTTCATGCAGTATCTCTTTTAGTGTCATGCTGCAATGCTGGGGGGTTTATTCTGGAGATGGTAAACATACCCTGGAGTGTCTTTTTTATTATTATTATAAAAACAACAACAAAAACAAATGTATGCTTCTTCTCTAGAGACGAAGGGGGTGGGTGGAATATAAAGAAATTGAGAACCCTAATTACATCAAATAAGGACTGTTGCTGCAAGATCTTTGAACTTATTTCTCACTACTGGGAGCAAAGTTGCTCAGTGTGTATAAAGGGAGTGTTTTTGAGGGGAAGCAAGATTGGAGGAGATCGTGCAAATTTAATTGGCCCCTTGACAGCAAGCAAGCACTGGCGGCTCTTTTTCCAAGTAGACCAGTGAAGTGATTTGGGGCAGTGCGTTGCCTTACTTTGTAGAGTTGTGTTTTTCAAGTGTGAATTAATTGCTGATCTCTGTGCAGTGTGTGTGTGTGTGTGTGTGCATGCAAGGTTTTTTGGGGGGAGTGGGTGGGTGAGTAGTCTGTAGTCTGTATGTGTGAGCATGCAAGGTTTCAACTCCTGGGATCCAAAGTAAAAGATGTCAGCATCACCCCCTAAAGGAGAAGCCACCATGGCAGACAGTCCAGAGAGATTGTGGTGAGGGACCTGTAGGAAAAAGTTTGAGTGCAAGTATGCTAATGCAAGAAGGGATGTGGGTGGCGCTGTGGGTTAAACCACAGAGCCTAGGACTTGCTGATCAGAAGGTCGGCGGTTTGAATCCCCGCGACGGGGTGAGCTCCCGTTGCTTGGTCCCTGCTCCTGCCAACCTAGCAGTTCGAAAGCACGTCAAAGTGCAAGTCGATAAATAGGTACCGCTCCAGTGGGAAGGTAAACATTACCTATGCTAATGAAAAACAACAGGAACTAAATAAATGTTGTTGTTTAGTCGTTTAGTCGTGTCCGACTCTTTGTGACCCCATGGACCAGAGCACGCCAGGCACTTCTGTCCTCCACTGCCTCCCACAGTTTGATCAAATTCATGCTGTTTAAATAAATGTAGCCTAATATAATGATAAAGGACCCCTGACCATTAGGTCCAGTCTTGGCTGACTCTGGGGTTGCGGCGCTCATCTCGCTTTACTGGCTGAGGGAGCCGGCGTACAGCTTCCGGGTCATGTGGCCAGCATGACTAAGCCGCTTCTGGCGAACCAGAGCAGCGCATGGAAAGCCTAATATAGTTAAGTATTAATTACGTATTAAGAACGTAAGGAGAGCCTGCTACTGGATCAGACCAAGGACCTATCCAGGCCACCCCTTCTGTTGTCACAGTGGCCAAGCAGATGTCTTTGGTAAGCCTGCAAGTAGGACATGATAGTTTAAAATATTTAGTAATGCAATCCTACGCATGTCTCTTTGGAAAAAAGTCCCATCTGTTCAATGTGGCCCCCTTCCTAATTATATTTAATAAGACTAATTTTGGGGTGGTGGGGTGGCTGCCACCTATTCCAATGCCTCTGAACTATTTGTCCAGAACACCAGAAGTTCCCATTAGGCACTTGGGTAGAGAACTAAATGCGTGTCTTTCCTTATAACGTTGGGAGATTTAAGCTGCAATCCTCTCCCTACTCACCTGGGTGCGAGCCCCACTATACTGAACGTCCAATTAGACGTTGTCATGTCAAGAATTATATTGTAACAGGTATTTTGAATATATTCTGTATTGGAATGCGGTGACCCGACCTGCAGTTATGCTGGACTCAAAACCAGCCACAAATTACAAAGTCAAACAGCCTGGTTTATTGCGCTTCCTCTCTTCAACACAACAGGAGCTGGGGGCGGGGGAACTTTTTGACAGGAGCAATAGCAATAGCAATCAAGCAGAAACAAATCCTTCAACCTTCTGGCAAGAGAGCACATCCTCGCCGTTTGTCTCTCCCTTGCTGTTGTCTGGCTATCCCTTAAGAACATAAGACGAGACCTTCTGCTTGAGGCGAAAGACCCACCTAGTTCAACATCCTTTTCTCACAGTTGTCAGCTAGATGTTGCTAGGAAACCCAAAAACCAGGGCTTCAGTACAACAGCAACCCTTTCCATTTGCAGTTCCATCAACTGGATACCGCCTCCAGGTACAAGGCAGCCACCTGAGCTAGGAGCCATTGATAGGCTTATCCTCCATGACTTTGTCTAATCCCCTTTTCAAGCCCATTCAGGTTGCTGGTCATCTTGTGAGGGCAAATTCCGTAGTTCAGCTATGGTGCTACATGAAAAAGTCCTTTGTTTTGCCTCTCCTTCCAACATTCAGCTCCATCAGGTGACTCCACTAGCCACCCATGGAACTAATTCCTTTTTATAGGACCAATTCTATTTTTATTAGCATAGGCTATTCTCTTCTACAGCTGCTTCTTTCAGGGTGGACATAAAACCACGTCTGCTTCTTCAATTACATAAAATCGCTTTCCATCAGCCAGCCAGCCAGCTAGCTCCCAAATATGCTCTTCCTCCTGGTAAGAACTAGGCCTAGTTCTGTTCTGCCCTGTCACACTGCCCCTCTGAAAGGTGCCACCTTACCTCATAATTGCTATCCCATAGCTGAAAGGGTGGAAAGAGCAAAGACTAGGATCTGTGAGTTGCTGCTTTCAAGCCACCCATTCCTGTATTGCCTCCCCCCAGCAAATCACACAGCTGATCCTGGTGGAATCAACCCTAGTCTAGACTTGTGAGGGCCATTGACATAAAAATGGCCCTCTATAAAGATCTGCTTATTCCCACCCACCCTGGTCCATCATATCTCCAGCTGCATCCAACATTGGGCTATATCTAAGTGGAATCATTAGGAAGATCGGAGAAGTGGCTTTCTTGTATATTGTTCGCCAAACAACGTACTGAGTGGAAATGGTTTTTTGTCACATTGCAAATTAATTTTGGGGCAACAGCAAGAAAGGGCCACACCCTGAATTTCTGATCTTCCAATTTTATATCAATTCACAGTTTTCCTTCTGGATCTTGAATCAAAGACACCAAGTTCCTGACTTGGAATGCCTTTTATAATGTGTAAGCCAATGGGGCACTCCCAGACCTCCCTTGTTGCCATTATTATATAGTATTATGCTGCATACCCGAGCTTTCTTTCCCCTATGAATGAATTTACCCAATAATCTCTGCCAAACTTTAAGTTGGTTAGGCATTTTAGTTATTGCTAGGACCCGAAATAGGTGGCAACTAGTTTTGTTTATAGGTGGTGCTGTGGGTTAAAGCACAGAGCCTAGGGCTTGCTGATCAGAAGGTTGGTGGTTCAAATCCCCGCGACGGGGTGAGCTCCCATTGCTCGGTCCCTGCTCTTGCCAACCTAGCAGTTCGAAAGCACGTCAAAGTGCAAGTAGATAGATAGGTACCGCTCCGGCGGGAAGGTAAACAGCTTTTCTGTGCGCTGCTCTGGTTCGCCAGAAGCGGCTTAGTCATGCTGGCCACATGACTCAGAAGCTGTACACCGGCTCCCTCGGCAAATAAAGCGAGATGAGCACCGCAACCCCAGAGTCGGCCACAACTGGACCTAATGGTCAGGGATCCCTTTACCTTTAGTTTTGTTTATGGAGAAGTGTTCCAATCCTATAATTCCCTTAAAGGTAAAGGTACCCCTGCCCGAACGGGCCAGTCTTGACAGACTCTGGGGTTTGTGCGCCCATCTCACATCTATTGGCCGGGGGCCAGCGCTGTCCGGAGACACTTCCGGGTCACGTGGCCAGCGTGACAAAGCTGCATCTGGCGAGCCAGCGCAGCACACGGAACGCCGTTTACCTTCCCGCTGGTAAGCGGTACCTATTTATCTACTTGCACCCGGGGGTGCTTTCGAACTGCTAGGTTGGCAGGCGCTGGGACCGAACGACGGGAGCGCACCCCGCCGCGGGGATTCGAACTGCCGACCTTTCGATCGGCAAGCCCTAGGCGCTGAGGCTTTAACCCACAGCGCCACCCGCGTCCCTATATAATTCCCTTAGCTCTGGTCTTATTAGAGCTGTGTATGTCAAGTTGGACCATTGCTCCATCTAGCTCAGGACACTCCACATTGACTGACAGTGACTCTCCAGACAGGAGTTTCTCTCCCAGCCCTATGTAGAGATGCTAGAGGTTGAACATGCAGATAAATTCTGGAAAGCGACTTTTTTTCTGAGGGTAATGGGCGGAGGTGGGGGAGAGAAAGAAAAATTACAGAAAAAAAACTTCTGAGAAATTTCAGCTGAGCTCTACTCTTAATGTGGTACGGTCCAGAAATAGCTATAGTGCCATGTGACCTGCTGCTTGTGCAAATCAGGCTCTCTAATGTACTGCTGATGTGTTTTCTCTCTGGGAAGTGGGGCTTTTTAATCGCCGTATGTTAAATGAAGCCGAGAGTATCAGAATGCTACTGAGGGTTAGTTCACAGGCTGCCTTTTTAATCACACGCCTTATGGTTATTGCTGCTTTTCAAAATATATGTGCGTGTGTAATTTATCTGTAACCAACTTGAAAGATGGAGGGGTTGCTGTTGAAGCTTGCAACAATTTGCTTCTAAATAGCTTATGATGGAAAATCAATATCCATCTGTGCTTAGCAAATTAAAGTCTCTGTGACAATGAATTGCATTGTTTTTGCTGTTGTTTCTTTCTTTTTTTTAAATACACCACACACGGCTGGCAATGAAATACAATGTGGCATTGATCACTAGGGAGTGGAGCAGCGTGCATGGTTCAAAATCTGAGGTGCAAAACTTGGGGTTGTATCCAACTAAGTCCTGCTCAGAGTAGATGCATTGAAATCATTGGGCTCAAGTTTAAAAGGTAAAGGGACCCCTGACCATTAGGTCCAGTCGTGACCGACTCTGGGGTTGCGGCACTCATCTCGCTTTATTGGCCGAGGGAGCCAGCGTACAGCTTCCAGGTCATGTGGCCAGCATGACTAAGCCGCTTCTGGCGAACCGGAGCAGCGCACGGAAACGCCATTTACCTTCCCGCCAGAGTGGTACCTATTTATCTACTTGCACTTTGACGTGCTTTCGAACTGCTAGGTTGGCAGGAGCAGGGATTGAGCAACGGGAGCTCACCCCATGGCGGGGATTCGAACCACCGACCTTCTGATCAGCAAGTCTTAGGCTCTGTGGTTTAACCCACAGTGCCACCCTTAGTGGATGTACTCTTGAGTACGAATGGCAATGGGTACAACTCCTGGCTTTGGCTTATCACGATTTAGTGCTCTTGCCCGTCTCTTGAAACCTAAGTGGGCTCCTCTCTTTTCTCCCTCCATCTTTGTGCCCTAATGATTCACAGATAGAAAAAAACAGGGGTTCAGGCCAGCATGCAAAGACACAATATATGGCAAGCAAAGTACAACGAATGTATTCATCACAATGTACCCGCTATTACAAGGCATACAGTACATGCAAGCGGTGCTCTGGAATCATCAAAATAAGTACAGTATCATAATTAATGATATATTTTCATTATCTCTGACTCAAGGGAATTCTTGGGAGCGGTGGAGTGGCTGTAGCAAACAGGACTGCAGCCCGGTGATCCCAGTTTCGAATAGATCCTACTCCTTTAGCTGACAATATAAAAGAAAATGGTAGCAACCCGAGCCAAACAATATAGTGTAAACTTTTCTGGACCATGAGCAGGCTGACTCACCCTGTGAAGTCAGGGCACCACATGGGGTACCAGTAGAGGCGACTGCTGTGTGCTGGCTAGCAGAGCACAGAGGAAGCCCACTAGTGGACATTTATGAGTAGGGACTGTGAAACACTGAGGGTTTCTTAAAAGAGGTACTACAAGAAAACAGCATGTATTCAACCCATGCGGTGTGATTGTATTAAGAAGATGAACAGACTTAATAAGCCGATGATCCATAGAGCAAGTGGATTGGCCATTTAGATCTCTTGGGGCAGCATCTAAGTTTCTTACCTGGCCCCATTCTATTGACCTGGGCTGGCTTTTTCCATACAGAATGATGAAACAACCTGTCTACATGCTGTGTGTGTGTGTGTGTGTGTTGGGGAAAGGGTTGGGTGGGTAGATGAAGACAGCAACTGGTACCTGAATGGTGCAGCAGCAACACTTTTGGAATGTGCTGGCTTCAGCAAAGGGGTGATGGTGGAGTAGGTCATATTGTCTCTGCTTCAGGCAGAAAATGTTGTTGGCCGGCACTACACACAATTGCGGGCATAGCCCACATGGTGCCTTCCGGATGTCCTTGGACTCCAGCTCCCATCAGCCTCAGCCAACATGGCCAGTAGTCAGCAATGATGGGAGTTGTAGTCCAATACTGAATACTTCAGGTATTTCTACCGATGGTTAGCTATTTTGTGTGTTCATAGTATCATTTTGTGTGCACAGCAACGGGTGTAGTGGAAAAAAGAAACAGCATAAATATATTGGTTTTAATTTAATACCCCCTGGGCCCAAGTTTGCAGTCCTTCCGGTGGAGCAGATTTTGAAATGCAAGAGCTGTATCTTCTGAAATATCTGGAAATGAGCAATGGTTTTGTGGGGAGTTTTCCAGCAAGCTATAGGGGAAACTTCAGTGCCCTGTAAAGACTTACCTCTATGCATGTATAGTTCCATCTCCATCCCCTTCAAATAACATGGAAATGTTGCCAAAAGCTGCTTATAGAAATGAAGGATCATGCAAGCCTGAAGTCTGCCCACCATGATTCAGAACACAATCCATTCCTTGTGTTCCTCCCTTTACAGCAAAAGGCTGCACCAGGAATGTGATTCTGTGCTTGTTTTGCAATATTCTGGATGTGAAGAATGTGAATTTCAGTGCCTTAGAACTGTTGTGAGGGCTTGTTGTTGGGTGGGATTCCCAGCTGCTCAAGCCTCCCCAAAGACCCTTTCAGACTTAACAGCACAAGCAACTTCCAAAATCCGCCATAACATTTACATGGTATGCATGTGCACTGGTATAATGGTAACTCATTTTGACAATTCAGTCTCACTTTGGCAATTCAGTCTGCAATCTTTCTGTACCATATTGTAAGGAGATGGTGTGTTTTCCCCCCTTACCCAGACTTTCAAGCTTTTTTATATTAAAAAAAGAATAGGAGAAAGAAAATGAATCTGCTTGGATGAAAACTGAAACAATTTGGAGTAGATTGAATCTCACTTCTTTGAGATTTTTCTCCTTCGGGTTTGTGCATTAGGGAGTTGATGCGAATTTGTGAGGTGAAAAAAAATATATTGATCGAAATAAATCTCTTTTTGTCTGTCTGTTGAACCTTAGTGATTGAAGCCCACTGCAGTGTATATCAACACAATTTTCTGTGCTGCCTTTTTCACTTTGAATGGAATTCTGTCTGTGCTGTGAGGTTGGTACAACCTTCTCTTGACTTTAGGAAGGCTACTTTCCTTCCAAATATTGCTGTTGTGTTTTGGGTGGGGGTGGGGAGGCTAACTGATGACATATTATACCTCACATTCTATTCCATGTCTACACCTCGTATTATCACATGGCAGGAAGATGCAAGCATCTTTGCATGAGAGTGCTTATCACGGAACTCCTTCTGCCTGAAACCCAGGAATTAAAGGGGTGCAAAGATGTGTTTTCTGTTGACAAAAAGGGCAGAACTAGATATTACAATGCAATGCAATACAATACAATATGGGAGGATGTGTTTCAGTTGAACATTAGGAGCAGTCAGTGTTGACAATTCTGAGCTGGATGGAGCAATGAGTCTGACTTAGTATAAGACAACATTTTGTGTTCCTTTTTAATTTTAACAAGTGGAGCTCCTCAAAGCGCCAACCTGTTCAACTTTATACTGGGCAAAAAACACACCACACTCTTCATTCTGATCTGATCAGAAGTTGTTTAAAAGCGCTATAGAACAGAAGACCGCATGAAGAACAATTTCTTTAAATTTCCAACAATAGTTCATTTACTTTCTTTTTGCCTTTTTTCAATATAAACTAGGGATGAACGGATGAGTCCATGTCAGTTTTTTACAGGCTTATTTATAATGTCCCATTTCCACATTAATCTATGGGGTGTTTTTTTGGTATGGAAACCTAACTCCTTAAAGTACGTATTTTTGGTGTGCTCTTTGAGCTGAGTGCTACAATGCAACATTCGTGGAAGTGCAAAATCCAGAAGACAATTACAGTGGTGCCCCGCAAGACGAATGCCTCGCAAGATGAAAAACTCACTAGACGAAAGGGTTTTGCGTTTTTTGAGCTGCTTCGCAA
This sequence comes from Podarcis vaucheri, assembly GCF_965113315.1. NCBI lineage: Eukaryota > Metazoa > Chordata > Lepidosauria > Squamata > Lacertidae > Podarcis > Podarcis vaucheri. The sequence continues at coordinate 73,518,450 of NC_138765.1, read as the reverse complement.
GACGAATTTCCCTATGGGCTTGCTTCGCAAGACGAAAACGTCTTGCAAGGTTGTTTCCTTTTTCTTAACACCATTAATACAGTTACGACTTGACTTCGAGGAGCAACTCATAGAACGCAGTGTGGTAGCCTTTTTTGAGGTTTTTGAAGACTTTGGTGATTTTTGAAGCTTTTCCAAAAGTTTCCCGACACCGTGCTTCGCAAGACGAAAAATTCGCTAGACGAAAAAACTCGCGGAATGAATTAATTTCGTCTTGTGAGGCACCACTGTATGTTCCAAAATGTGTGTATGTCCAGAAGGCATGAATTAGGTCAGTTCCCTTAAAAATGCAGACAGAATGAAATTATTCTCCATCCCTAATATAAGTTTAATAGAGCGCTTCATTTCACTGTTGCATGTGTTTATAAATAAATCCATACAATCTTTGTTTTTTTTTATTAAAAAAAGTACACAAGATGATTCACATTTTAAAATGTGATTTATTTCTTTAGGGAAAAATTATAAACTGCTTAATCAGAGAAATATGCAAGCAGTGTACAGAAGATAATTCTCAATAATAAACACATAAAGCGATGAAAAATAACAGCAATTATACATAATTAAATTATACATCTGGGTAGGGTTGCTGAAATAAAGAAGTATTTCACAGGCATCTAAAACTTTATAGTGAGGGCGCCTGTCTAATGTTTATAGCAGTGAGTTCCAAAGTGTTGTCACAGTATAAGATCCACACCTCAGAGATGTGTCACAGACATTAGACTGTAAAAATGCAAGTTCGGCTCATCAAACTGGTCAAGTCAGCAAGTATGGGGTGAAGCAATCCTTCAAGCAAACCAGTCCCAAACTTTTAAAGGCCTTTATATGCTAACCATAAAACCCTGAACTGGACTCGTTAACAAATTGGTAGCCAATACGGCAGATCCTCCAAGTGTCCCTATTTTCCAGGGATGTCCCTGATTTAGAGAAGCCATCCTGGTTTCTGGTTTGATCCTGGAATGTCCCGCTTTTCCTTAAAACGTCCGTATTTTCACTGGAGAAATGTTGGAGTGTATGGTACATGCCTTTAGCAGAGTATGTTGACAAGACTGTACACTAACTGTAGTTTCCGGACCAGCCACAAGGGAGGACCCAGATAAAATGCATTGCAATGATCCTGATGTTACCAATGCCTGGACTATTGCGGTAAAGCTATCTTGATCCAGAAACTGCCACACCTGTCATACTAACTGAAGCTGGTAGAAGGCATTCCTAGCCCCTGAGGTCATCTGCAGTGACAAAGCTGGATCTAGGAGCACCCCCAGACTGTGTACCTGCTCCATCAGAGATTGTGCAACCATCAGAGGTTCAGACACAGGTCTTTCCCTGTCATACACGGAGTGGTTGGGGATTGAACTTGGGTCCCCCCCACCCACCAGAAAAGCATGTTTTCCCACTCCTTCATCACCTGCTTTTGAAGGACCATCCTAGACGGACTGAGCCGCATTATTTTGCTGCATGATGTTCATTCCGTACTGACACTAATCTTCTCTTTATTTATGCTTTTTTGCCGTTGCATCTAGAAGTATGCTTTGCCTTTTCTATCATTAGTACAATTTTGTCAGGAATTAGAAACTATGTGACTGCATTTGACTGTGGCTCTTAGACATCCTCTGGGGCACGTTTTGCGTTATTTTGCTTTCATAAGAACATAAAAGAAACATTTTGTTAATTAAGAAATGCCATGTCACTGCTCAGCATTATTGAAGAACATGGGTTCTCTTGCACAGCCACGACGACTCCCCAAGGACCTTGCTAGCAGAGACAATGTGTTATTGCATTCGGTTCAGCTCAGATGTGAGTATTCCTTTAAAATGAAGAAGCTAATTTGTTAATTCCTCATCAAGGGGTTTTTTGTTGTTTTTTTTTGTAGTAAAGCATCTGTTGTCACTGCCTTACATGGCAAATGATGACAGATGTATAATTCTGCAACATGTGACCAGGCTCTTGTGTTGCAATTCTGGCAGGGGACCACTACAGCTACCTCTCAGAGGTTCCTTGAAATTCCTTGGTCCTTCTGGTCTTCCAAAAGTACAGAGGGTGTTTTGAGCCAAAATTGCTTCCTCAACTTCTTTTCCATTTACAAGTGGCAAAACTGGTAACCCTGGGGTAAGGTGCGGAGATGAAATCAGAGGCACACTTATTGACAGAGGAAAACTGACCTGTTCCCCGAAGCCACTAGCTGGTGGCCACTAATTCATTTTCCCAGAACCCACCTGGAAGTGACACTACGTTGTTCTCAGTTGAATCCTCGTTGACTGCACTTAACTGGAATGGCTTGGGAGCAATGTGGTCTCATGACGCATTGCTCCAAAAACATTATAGGTAACAAAGGCAACTGGAAACCCCCACAAAGGGCCTTGCACATCTGTGGGTGGTATAGGGGCCCTTGTTTTCAAGTAAAAGAGAGAAAAAAACAAACCGGCCCTCCCAAGCAAACCTCTCAGCCACTTCATGCAGTTAAATATAGTTCTGAGTCCCATGAATTTTTTGGGGAGAATATTCTCTCTTGCCACAGCTTCAGAAGGGCTTCAAGTTCCCCCAAACCACCCCACAAATGGCAGGGGGAACAAAGAGCTTAATATCTGCAGGCTGCTGGTGGCTGCGCTGGCATTAATCAGATGTGGCTTCTGTTTCAGGTGTGTGAAAACTAACGAAAGAACTGGGCACAGAATTGGTGCGAAGTAGTTATTTGCCTTGAATAATTCAGGGAAGTCTGCAGTTTATGGGGGATGGCATGTATTTTATATGCAGTTCTATCACCTGGGTAGGGAGAAGGATGAGGCATTTCACACTCTTTTTCTATACATAATTTACACTGCCTCCTAAATATGTGAATACATAATTGTGCTGGCAGGTCTGTGTCACCCTCCTGAGCCAGCTGTGTTTAGCTGCTTCCTCTGAGCGCCTCTCCTGTGTCATTTTGCACATTTCCCCTATAAACAATGACTTGTGCTTTCTGTCCCCACCCAGATGCAGGAGCCTAATAGGAAGTCTTCTCCCCACCATTAAGAAAACGCATGACAGACTGTAGTAAACTCTGAGGGGAAAAACAGAGTGCAGGATGTTTTGAATTGGAGAATTCTTTAATGCGCACAGAAAATTGCATTGGCAAACAGCGGTGGGATTGTGCCAAGTTGGTTAAGAGGAATGAACACATAAAATATTTGTTAACAGGAACAAATGCTGTAATTTGTGGTTAGAAATGGTTGCTGGCGGGGCTGGTCTGAATAAGACGTGCGGGTAGATTCTGTCTGTAAGGGGCCAAGAGGCAACATGGGGGAGAGCTGGCAAAAGATCCTAGCGTGCCTTCTAAGAAGGAGCCAGCAAGCTTGGTATCATTTAGTAAAGGGTTTGCTACTCTATAAAACCACAATTGCTAGTTATCACCCGGATAGTTCATGGTGTGATTTGATGATATGAGGAAAGGCATTTACCAAGGAAAATACCTGCTTTCTGATGCACTCAGTACTGAAAACTTGAACTGAGTTATCAGCCTCCTCTCACGAACTGTTGTTTGTTTGTTGGACTTCTTAGTTGCTTGTTACCACCCAAAGGTCTCCAAGCGACTTACAAAACATTTAAAAACATAAATGTACATGGATTATTCAGGGGTCAGCAGGGGGCCGGTGCACTGTCCCTCAGACCTTGTGGGGGGCCAGATTATATTTTGAAAAAAGAAAGAAAGAAAGAAAGAACTCCTATGCCCACAAATAACCCAGAGATGCATTTTAAATAAAAGCCCACATTCTTCTCATGTAAAAACAAGCTGATTCCTGGAACATTCGCGGGCCAGATTAAGAAGGCGATTGGGCCTTAGTTTGCCTACCCATGGATTATATCATTAAAAAATACAAAATGCCTTCATTAAAAGATATACAGGTTGCTAATGAAAGGCTTTTATTTATGTGATTTCAGTTTTTAGGATCCTTAAGATAGACAACAGTACGGTGGTATCTCAGGTTAAGTACTTAATTCGTTCCGTAGGTCCATACTTAACTTCAAATTGTTCTTAACCTGAAGCACCACTTTAGCTAACGGGGCCTCCTGCTGCTGCCGCGCCACCGGAGCACGATTTCTGTTCTCATCCTGAAGCAAAGTTCTTAACCTGAAGCACTATTTCTGGGTTAACGGAGTCTGTAACCTGAAACGTATGTAACCTGAAGCGTATGTAACCCGAGGTACCACTGTATAGCAAATGCATTCTTCATTGAGAAGGTTGTAAAGCTTACAGAAAAACTTGCTCTTAGTGAGCTTCCATTGAAGTGTGTGGCTGAAACTCCCACTGGATTCCAAAGAAGTATAATCGGAAATTGATTTTGGAAGATGAGGGTAATTGAGAATCATTTGGAAATGCATCTAAGCTTCAGAAGGGATTTGTCATTCCTAGGTTGATAGTGGATAGTGATTAACATTTAGGAAGGTAAATATTTTTTTGCTTCTGTGTTCACAGTAGTTTTGCTTTAGGTTATAACACTGATTTCATTTCTTTACTTCATTGAGAAGCATCTGTAAACAGCTTTTTTATTTTAAATGCCACATTCTCAAATTATATTTTATGCACTTCTTTGTAAACCTTTGATGTTTTGTATACTGCAGGCAAGTCAGTGGCCTTATGTTTTCCTGCCTCTAAAGTCAGGATTTCAGTTTCCAACTCCTTACCATCTTGCTTTTTAAAAATTTGTTAATAGTGGCCAACTCACTAACTGCAACCATCTGTAAATAGGTGGAAAAAGTCTTGTGTACCTGCACACCTTGGTTTGCTCTTCTTTAATGGCACCAAGATGACACTGAACTTCGATTTTGAAACACCCAATGGCCAATTTTTAAAGTTTTAATTTTCTTAAGTTAAAAATAAATAAATGGAAGAGTAGCAAAATTATTTCACTCTAGAACTCCAGGTGACATTAGAATGTTTATGTTTGACATGCAAAAAATTGGTGAGACCTTTTCCCACAGTATTATGCTATGTTATATAACAGTAACAAACCCAGGTGAAGACTGCATATTTCATCCGAATCTCCTAGAATTTCTTTTCCAGAAATTCATGGATTATTTTTTTAAAAGAAAACCCCCAGTAAGAATACATTTGAAGAGCTCCAACTGGGAATTTATCAATTAAAAGTCACCCACTCAATGACTTTTTGAGATAATCATAGAATTGTTGGAAGTGGCCATGAGGATCATCTAGTCCAACAGCCTGCAATGTAGGAATCTTTCACCCAACGTGGGGCTTGAACCCACAACTCTGAGATTAAGAGTCTCATGCTCTACTAATTGAGCTATCCCTCAGAGTTTTGAGTCTCTTACAGAGCTATCCCTCAGAGTTTTGAGTCTCTTATAAGTCTCTTCAGTCATTATTTAGCACATATTTAACAATTCCGTTTAATAAAATATATAAAAAAGTGTGGACACACCTGAAATATGATTATGGTCCCATATCACTGTCAGACTGAAGCCTGGAGAAATCCACGAAGAAGTTGCTTTGTACCAGCCTGTATCATTACTTAACAAAGACCGTAGGCTCTTCACGTTGGTCCTGGCCTGTAGATTAAACTCCTTAATTTCTATTGATTTGGACTAGGTGGAATAGGTACGTATTAGGTGCCATCCATCACCTGTTAAGTGTAATCAAAAGCAGTCAGGATACGAACCAGTCACCAGGTTTCTTTGTCATGCCTTCAGGGTGCTGGCTGCCTGGAATAGCTTTTTTAAAAATTACAAAAGTTGGGAAATTACCAGTTTAGCTCATTATTTTATCCAGTTTTAATTAAATTGTACTATCCATCACGAGCTGTTATTACAATCCAACAGCTGCAATTCCCTTCACATCACAATTACTTGGTGTCTCCATTTCCCTTGTCTTTCATCATGTTGCTAGGGCATAGGTACAGAGCCTCAGAAGCAGCGTAGACCTGTTACAATCAGTGGATTTAGCATTATTTGGGTCCATTGATCTCAATGGATCTAATCTGAGTGTGACTAACGTTAGCTATCGCCCCCTGTTGCCAAGGGCGTTGTTAAGATTCATGTTTGGAGTGGGGAGAGTAACAATTACAGAGACAGCCCCCTCGAGAAAGACTTTTTTTATTGCACATTCATGGTTATTTCTGTGTTCAGCATCTGAATAGTGCACAACAAGGGACAAAAGGTTGCATCCAACATTAGTAGACCCATTGAAACTAATTGTCAGGAGTGCATGCAGGAGCCAGGCCCTGTGACCGGTAGGGCTTCAGAGGACTGGGGCTTTCCTAAGTTTGTTCTGAAGAGGCAAGGTGCAACCACACAGGTGAGGCCGATGGGTAACTCACAGCACCTGGTGGCAAGAGCCAGGAAGGGATATAAGGTCAGTATTTCCCTTTGGCTCTTTGCCACAGCAACATGCTTCCTGCCTTGCTGCATTTGGCTTGCTTCCTGATCCTTGGACCCTTGGCTTCTGGACTCCTTGATTCCTGATCCTCGGACCCTTGGCTTCTTGACTCCTGGCTCTCTGACCCTTGGACTCTTGGTTTCCTGACTCCTGGCTTCCGGACTCTCGTTCTTCTCCCACCCCACCGTCTTGCCCCCGGTCCCGACATCCTCAGCCAGAACTTCAACCACCTGTAAACTGGACCGTGACACTAATAACCCTGTGTTAGTCATGTTCATTTACTCAGTGAGTTTACTCTAAGTAGCACTATCATTCGCTACAATCCTATAAGTTATCACCCAACAGAATATTAAAAACACAATAAAACATCAAGTAATAAAAACTTCCCTATATGGTATTTGTCCAAGGTTCCGCACCCTGTTTTGTTTTTAATTAATACTTCCTCTTTTATGGACTGCTGATATTTTGTCCCTGCTGAAGAGAACGGCATTTCTCAGGACTGTGTACTCCATAAACAGTCAGGAGGTGACAAGAAGTTATTATCTTCTGTGTATTTGCAATTGCTGATACCTCTGTATTACTGGTTTTTCCTTCGTGTTAATTCCTGTTGTATCTTCGTTTTGTGTTAGGATTGTAACACACAGATATAAAAGAAAGTTTTAAAAAGAGCAGAGCTGATACAAAAGTGGTACTTAATTTATTTGCTGATAGGTACTATTTTGTCCATTGCACATAATGTATGATTGTGAAATAAGTTGTGTACAAGTCTACAACACAGCTCCGTTGTTGAACCCTCATGGTTAAGGCACAGAGCTTTCATTCCTGATATCTTTTCAGTCAGAACCAAGGAACCTTGAAATGAATTCCTCTGCTGCAGGTAGTGGTGACTTTCAACACAGAAGGCAGTCTTGAGAAATCTTGAGCAGCAGAAGGCGGAATATCTTGCTTAGCTGTCCCTATCTAAGGCTGAATAATGATTTCAGCCGGGCTCTACCACTAAATCCAAAGGCAGTGGATTATCTGAGTGCTTTGTTTCCCCCAGAGGATGGGCCAAAACCTGCAGTGCACCTAATCTGCACAAATCGACTATAGTTATGATGTGCATCTTTGCCGTAGGGGGAAAAAGCAGATCACTTGTGAAGATGTCTTAGTGACAGCAGCGGCTTATCTGTCAACTTACTCTTTGCTCTCCTCCTACCACGCTATTTGGTTATTATATTTTTTTTATCCAGGACTCAGGGCAGCTTTTCTCAGAGCTCCTTGAGTCAGTCACCCATTCAGGCACTGACCTGGCAGAGATCTGCATAGCTTTAATGATGTGGCAGCAGAACATATCCTCGGTGCATAGTAATTGTAGGGCAGGAATTGTCCAAACTCTGCTCCTAAGCCCAAGATAATATTTTCCAAACATGACAAAAATGCATCTATTCCTATGTTTTGAGGAGAAATAGAAGCCTGTGCAAGGCTTGTGCTGCATGCAATTTGATGCCTGGTTTTACACTTCAAGGTTCTTTTGATGCTCCCAATGAGAACTTTTTGGATAGCATGAGAACTTTGGGGGTAAGTTGAGCCAAACACATTGGGTTGTATCCTACCCAAGAGCAGACCCATTGACGTTCATGGATATCACTAACTCAGGTTCATTAACTTCAGTGGGTCTGCTCTGATTAAAACTTAGCTGAATGCAACCCACTATCAACAGAAGTTTCCACCTACCCATTTTGAATCTGCATAACCTAGCAATTTTAAAATATAGACGTGCTTTTACTCTTGCAAGATGGAATGTATTGCCCTCAGCTGTACTTGAGAGACGATTCCAACAGATTCCACATGAAAAATGCTTATGTCCCTGTGGAGATGGCAGTACCGAATCGGTGGCGCGTGCCCTTTTGGCTTGCACTCTTTATAAAGACTTGAGGAATGAGATTATCACCCCTCTTTTATTGTCCATTCCCAGCCACTGCCACAGTGTCCTTTCTCTTGGCAGATCAAGATGAGCAGGTGACAGCAAAGGTTTTTAGCTGGGGCAATTAGAATAAGATCCACTGTTTGACTATTGATTCAAAAGCTAAAATGTATTGACTTTTTATTTTTATTTTTTTTTTTGTATATTGTATTGTGGCTGGTGCAAATAAAGATTCATTCATACCATATCAACAGAGGTCCGGATTGGGTGAAAATTGCCACAACTGCCTAGAGGTCATCCTGGTGGCTGGTACCTACTATTTCCCTTTTCAAAAAGTGCTCAGTAGTGATGTGATAATGTCGCAGCACCACCACCATGGACTTTTGCAAAAGTAAATGGGGATGACTACTAGCTTCTGGGATGAGCTACAGGCTGAGCATGTGCATTGGGAGAAAATCCTCCATTGACACTAATTGGGATATTTTCTCCCAATGCAAATACTTTCCTGAAAAGTGATGTTCCTGAGGATTGCAGCAGGGGAGGAAAGAGTTATGCTTCCCTCTAGCACCAGCTGAGACCCCAAGCATTTCATCTCCTGTGTTACAAAGACGCGACAGGCTTCAAATAGAAGTTGGGCATTTAGTGCTGCTGGTCCTGTGCTTTGGGACACTCTTCCAGTAGAGATTTGCCAGGCACCCTCACTTTTGACTTTGAAGTGTCTCTCAAATATATTTTATTCGCTGGCAGATCTTTGCAGCTGTTTAATTTTTTTTAATAAAAAAATCTTCGATTAGCCAGTCTTTTTAATGATCATATGCATATATTTTTTTTAAAAAAATCAGTGCTGTACACCATCCAAACAAATGGTGGTATAGAAATAAATAAATAAAAATAACTGTGAGTCCCCCAGCAAATGCTATTTGCATTAAAAAACAAACTTGTCTGTAAATCCCAAAGACACATTTAATGACATCAGTAGCTTTGCCCTACATGACTGAAGTTGGGTGTTCTTGGTGCACAGACCAGCACAGATTTCTCCTTGTTGTTAGGATACACATAGAGACAGTTTTCTTGGATGCGTGCACCAGTTTTTGGTTCAACAAGACTGTTACACTGCTCTTGACATGCAAAGCTGCAGTGTGATACAGTGGCGCCCCCTGAGAAAACTCCAAAAGGCCTGAGCATCATCGGCGTGCCATGCGGGAACCCATGGCACTGTGAATCAGTGTTTGTGCACCCCCAGCTTAACTGTAAGCAGCATAAACTCTGGCTCAACATCTCTCTTGCCATGTTGGAAACATTTCCAGTGATCTGTTTATTGTCTCAGTGCCATCGTTCAAGAGAGCCACCCGCCGCTTAAAGCAGCAGTAAGTGACAGGCAAATAGACTGCAGCAATGTTTTCTTCCTTTCCCTGCCTCCATTTACCCCATCAGAGGTACTGAGTAATGTTTACCTTGCTGGTATGTATTTACTTTGTCAGATGCTCCTGCAGAGACAGGTCTGCGGGAGCTCATGGAGCTTTGTGAGAGGTCAGCTTGTTGAAGGGAGAAACTGTGTGTCCCTTGACTGCCACTGCTCTGCTTCTGCAAGGAGGGTAAGAAGTTGGGACAAGCACATCTGTCCAGTTTGGCTCCTCTCAGTATCTCATTCTTCCAACCTTATGTTCAGTTCTCCACATTTCTAGAATATATTTTTTAAAGTCCTCCTGTAAACACAGCAGCATTTTTGTGCAAATTCCCCCCCAAAATATATATGCATTATCATCATCATCATCATCATCATCATCACCATCACCATCATTATTTATTTTGCAATTCATCTTTGTGTAATAGAATGCATTTTTCATTTGTCATTTTCATGAATATATGCATTCTATTACACACTTTAAATTCCAGTATATATATTTTTTCCGTACACATTGCCAGGCCAGAGAGCAGTATTGCAAAATTGGGAGAAGTGTGAATTTCGCAAGATGGTTGTGATTCTGTTTGTATATTGTTTTGGAAAGTGCATATCAAGTAGGTTCCAACTTTAAATGTGGATGGAATCAAATTTATCCGCAATCCCTAATCACAAGGAACATTGTACAGTGGTACCTCAGGTTACATACGTTTCTGGTTACAGAAATAGTGCTTCAGGTTAAGAACTTTGCTTCAGGATGAGAACAGAAATTGTGGTCCGGCGGCATGCAGCAGCAGGAGACCTCATTAGCTAAAGTGGTGCTTCAGGTTAAGTACAGTTTCAGGTTTAGAATGGACCTCCAGAACAAATTAAGTACTTAACCCGAGGTACCACTGTACTTATAAAGGAATGTGACTGAATATGGCAGCCATACTCAAATCCAGACCAAAAGTGTTCTCCAGCCATGCAGGTCATTGGCTGCAGGCTGGAGGTCTAGCATGCAGAAGGTACCACTTAGGACAGAGCTAAAATCGCCTCTGCGGATCCTCCACATGACTTGTCGCCATTTTGCTGAATATACTGTATACTTTGGAGTGTGGAGTGAAATTCTCACAAAACTCACTTCTAAGTAGGACCTTCTGCACACTACGCTTCAGATTCCAGTCCTCAGGGACTCTTCTTAGGGGAACATACACTCCAAGTCCAGATACTGTATTTGTTTTCTTGTTGAATCAACCTGCGTATAACTATTCAGTAAAACTTTTGGCTTTATCAGCCTCCTGTAGTTGACAGTTCTAGAGCTTTAGAGTACTCACAGGTATTCTTAAGTCTCAATAGGAAATGTTCTGCTCAGAACAAGGGAGCAGAGGAAAAATGCCCCCACAACCAGACCATTGGCTGAGAAGAAGAAATCCATATTGTGACCAGCAATGTACATCAAGCAGATGACATGTTTGGATAGCCCCCCCTGAACACCTTGTACCCAGCCAGACCATTGGGCCATCTGCTTTTGTATTGACTACATGTACTGCAAGGCTTTCAGACAGGAGTCTTTCCTGGACGTACCTGGAAATACCTGGGTTTGAACCTAAGACCTGTCCCATGTAAACCATGTTCTCTGCCACTGAGCTATGCTGAAATCCTGAACCACTGCGGATTTTGCATATGGCTCCCTTGGCTTGGGCCCCGTAACCAGCTCAGCACGTGATAGGTGTCATTGGGAGCCTATAGCTGAAATTAACCCCTTGCAGCATGAGCCCCAGGACAAATTATGGGCTCCATAGGAGCCCTTCTGTGGCTGCTTCTCCTCCTTAGCACAGGATATCGGAGGCCTTTGATCACTGTGCGACTTCTCCAGCTCTCTCCTTTCCTCAGGTATCATTTTTTCACCTCCCTCTGTCTGTTCTTGTTAGGTTTTCTGAGGCAGCTGCCATCCTACTGAGCTCCTGCTGCCTTGCCATTAAGCCCCACGAAAGGTTAACTCCAGCTCCAGCTTTTCATTGTGGTTTTATCCCCCCCCCTTCCCGGTCCTGCCCCACCCCAGAGGAAACCAGCTGGGGTCAGGCCTGGTGGCAGAGCTTTGATCTCAGCCCCTGTAGCAACGGCACAAAGTTCAGCCCTTCGCAGATACTGGAGCCTTTGTTTATTCATATATTATTTAGGCTGAGACTTGAGTAGAAGGCGCAGGGTGGGAGAGGGAGGAACATTCATAATTCATTCCCGAGGAGGAAGCTCAGGGTTCTGTAACCAGTGAGGAAGACGGAATTGGCTTGGGAAGTTGGATTTAGCCATTTTAGATTGGCTAGCTTTATTGGTAGACATGCAAGTCTACCACTGCTATAAGATTATCTTAGAAATAAGTAGGATTCACACTGATTTCTAATATTTTATATTTTCCCCTGCAGTGCTGTGGGACAGCCCTCAGCTAGGAGGGACAGCAAACGAGTTCTCATCTTTGACCAGAAAAAAGCGCATTATATTAACATAATCATTTGCAGAAAAATAATTTAATTAATGCCAGAAAAAACCTGAAACCTACTCAGTGTGAGGCGATAACTGTGGTGGCAGCTCAGGTGACAGGAAATCATGTTGATATTACAGTAGGAAGCAGCTGAGGCCACTTGGAGAGCCCATGATTATTAAACTTCTTGATTGATGGTGCAAATGTTAATTGATTGATTCTATCTGCATACATTGAAATATGAATAGGATATGCATACACCTGGAGGCTGGAGTATGTACTTGGGGAGTGTACAAAACACAGTGTACAAAGCACATTCCCTGTTGGGGATTATGTGTATTGACCAGAAAACGTGCACATTTCCCTCTTCATGAAATAATTTTCTGCGCATTTTCCATGAGGCCTGCTAAATGTGCACAATGACCACTTGCTATGCACTATACACTGACCCCCCCATAGCCTCTGCAAGTGTCCCTATTTTCCAGGGACAGTCCCAGATTTACAGTAGCCGTACCAGTTTCTGATTTGATCCCGGAATATGACTGCTGTATTCTGGCTATGTCTGGGAAATTCTGAACATATGGCAACCCTAAATAACTCTGCAACCTTTAGAAGACACCTGAAAATAGCCCTGTATAGGGAAGTGTTTTTTTTTTAAATGTTTAATGTTTTATTATGCTTTTATATATGTTGGAAGCTGCCCAGAGTGGCTGGGGAAACCCAGTCAGATGGGTAGGGTACTACTACTACTGCTATGGAATAAGATGTTGCTATTTGCATCAGAGAAGTGTTGGAGGGTATGCCTTAATACAAACACTAATATAGTATTCATATACCACTAATACAGAATTCATATTCAGAAAATGCCAGTGGGGTGTACAGCTATATAGATTTAGAATTAAAAGCAGTACAGCACAATCATTGAAATGCTACTCTAGAAAATTCTAAACAACTGCATAGACCTCTCAGAATAAAAACTATTCATGAGATGCCTGAAAGTCACAAGCTATTCCTCTAGCATCTGCTGCTGAAATTGGCCTTGGCCTCATTTTTATCTTCACAAACCACCAAGTTTAAATTAAAATGAAAGCATAACTGTAATTACTGATAACTCTATAAATGTTAAGTTGACAAGTTTGATACTGCTTGGTTAATGCAGGCGATATCAGAAACTGGGGAGAAAAAATGCTGGCAGTGGTGTAGCCACAAACCTCTTCAGGTTCAAGTTAAATTATACAGTGGTACCTCAGGTTAAGTACTTAATTCGTTCCTGAGGTCCATACTTAACCTGAAACTGTTCTTAACCTGAAGCACCACTTTAGCTAATGGGGCCTCCTGCTGCTGTCGCACCACCAGAGCACAATTTCTGTTCTCATCCTGAAGCAAAATTCTTAACCCGAGGTAATATTTCTGGCTTAGTGGAGTCTGTAACCTGAAGCGTATGTAACCTGAAGCGTATCTAACCCGAGGTATCACTGTACTTGATTTTGTCCTGTTGCTTTAAATCTCTCACCGTCCCATTTTGCATGAACGTTGGTGGGTGGCAGGTGAGTGTTAATATGCCTGTATGTATGTGAGAAACATGTTTTCTGTTAGCGTGGAAAAGAGTTCTGTGTATGTCCCGGTACCACTGGGAAGAAACAGTTGCTATTGCACTTTATTGCTTTTGACATTTCCTGTGCTTCTAAGTTACGAAAATCCACCCAGATAGGTCAGGCTTTACACAGCAAGTTTTCAAAACAAGTCTCCCAGAAGAAATGCAGATTAGCTGCTTCTCGAATTTCGTTCCGAAGCCGAAAAGGTAAACACAAACCTTTGAAAAAGGGATGCATTATTTCACTAGTGCTTTCTTATTGTTTATAAACAGTTTCCACGAGCTGGATCCTTTTGTCATTGTGGAGCAACCAAAAAGGGGCAACCAAAACAATTGCCTTATTTTAAATCAATTCCTCCTCCTTATCATCATCATCACCATCATTATCATCATCATCATTATTGCAAGCTTTGCATCTTACTTTGCTTTTGGTTGATTGGTTCTATTTAAATTCTACTTTAAGCCTCTATGGGCAGCTCATATGAGCTGGAAAAGCAGAATACAAATGTCTAAAATAAATTTGCAGACAACAGTGAGGGAGGCACAGTTTGAGGGGTGGGATAGGAAATGCAAAGGTTGCAGGTTGCCTAGGGCTGCTGAGGACTAGAACCAGGAACCTTTACCTCTGCATTCTGGTGCCCCATGGGGCCATTTAGCCAGGGGAGCATGTCGAGAAGTCCCCTTGTTGTGCTGTGCTGCCAAGCATTACAAGGATTCCACCCACCAAGGCAGCCAATCAGCTTCTGAAAGGGCTATCCATATTTCCAGGTCAGGCTGGGTAACAAGCACTTGAATCTGAATTCATCTAGCCAAGATGCCCAGACTGCATTCTGCATATAATTGCGTATCCTACAAATTGTGTATGGTATTCTAGGAATCTGTGTGCCTGCCAATACCTCCTCCTGTGCCTATGAAAGCTCCCAGTAATTATTTCCTCCCAAATGCACAATGCCTGGGAGGCTGCTTGCTGTTCCTGTTCAGCTCCAGGTCACATCCCAACCACACATTTTAAAGCAGTATTATGCCACGTTAACAGTCATGGGTTCCTCCAAAGAACCCAGGGAACTGTAGCTTGTTCAGGTGCTGAGACTTGCTAGGAGACCCTTTACAGGGGTTACAGTTCCCAGCATCTTTAACAAACCATAGTTGTGAGGATTCTATGAGGGAGGCCACGGCTGCTGAAGTGGTTTAAGGCTGCTTTAAATATGTGGTGTCGATGGGACAGCCAGTCTGCACTGACTTGGCCTCTTCACATTATTGAACATGCCCCCTTAAAGCATGCATATCCTCCAACATTTCTCGGATGGAAATATGAGAGCTGGACCATAAAGAAGGCTGATCACTGAAGAATGGATGCTTTTGAATTATGGTGCTGGAGGAGACTCTTGAGAGTCCCATGGACTGCAAGAAGATCAAACCTATCCATTCTTAAGGAAATCAGCTCTGAGTGCTCACTGGAAGGACAGATCCTGAAGCTGAGGCTCCAGTACTTTGGCCACCTCATGAGAAGAGCAGACTCCCTGGAAAAGACCCTGATGTTGG
This sequence comes from Podarcis vaucheri, assembly GCF_965113315.1. Taxonomy (NCBI): domain Eukaryota; kingdom Metazoa; phylum Chordata; class Lepidosauria; order Squamata; family Lacertidae; genus Podarcis; species Podarcis vaucheri. Next base: position 73,503,139 of record NC_138765.1, on the reverse strand, counting down.
GAAAGATGGAGGGCAGAAGGAGAAGGGGACGACAGAGGATGAGATGGTTGACAGTGTTCTCGAAGCTACTAGCATAAGTTTGACCAGGAGGCAGTGGAAGACAGGAGTGCCTGGCGTGCTCTGGTCCATGGGGTCACGAAGAGTCGGACACAACTAAACGACAACAACAAAGGAAAGGTGGGGCATTCCGGGATCAAGTCAGAAACTGGGACTGCTTCTGTAGATCTGGGGCTGTCCCTGAAAAAATAGGGACACTTGGAGGGTCTGCACATGCCCACATTTAACTGGATGCCAGGATGGGATACCCACCCTCCCATCCCTTCTCAGCAGAAGAGAGGTGCAAAAGAGCTTTTGTCTAAGTGTGCATGGAGCTGGTTGACCCAGTGGCTGATGGAGAGGGGCACGTCTGCACCACTTTGTGGTCCTGTTTCTTTTCCCGCTCTTTTTTTTTAATACATGGTGACCCTTTTGTGTTATGTCATGCTCCCATTGGTAGGCTGATCTACTGCAGAATTTTTGTGACGGGTGCACATGGCGCATTCTCAAAATTTCAAATGTGTCCGCTGGCCAAAAAATGTGCACCACAGGCACAGCCCAAAGTTGGATTTGCCATTGGGCTCCAAGTAATTCAATGACTTTAAGGACTGTGTGCTCATTTCTTCAATCTTGCACTCTGTCTATTCTGGGCACACATTGCGTTTCTAACATCCTCTGACTGGTATGTTAAAAGGGAAACTTGTCTTGTCCCGGTTCTGAGAACCGCACTGGAGAATTTTGGCTTTCTTGACTTTATCTCCCCACCAAGAGGACTCAATGCCTTCATCGGGTGCTTCAGTGTTCAATTTGCAGCCTGAGAGCCGTTTGCTAAATTAAAATTTTTAAAAATCGAAGAGACTGTGCAATTGCATTAGTACAAATCTTCCCCAAACAATGGCAGATAATAGCACCTGGGTTATCACACTTCAAAGCAGATTAGTATAATTTCTAAGCATTTCAGCTGAGCTGTTTTGCGCTGAACAATGCATAATCTCTTTTAATACCTGGAGGTATGCCTCAGTCTTTAATTGAAATAGTAATTTCCACTATCAGGTTTTATTATTAAAAAGAAACGATGCCGCCTTGTTTTTGTGAATAGGTGGGTACCAGGGTGTGCAGCTCAGTTCCTGGAATGTTTCTCAGCTGAAAGCCGCACAGCTCCAGTGACTGTATTAAAGGGGACAACACAATTATAGGTTCATATTATAGTATTTAAACTGCACTCTGCAGTGCATAGAGAAAGAGAAGGAATGTGAGGGTTGTTGAGTTTTCTTTCATTGGAATTTCCTCGGAGTTGGCTTTGGAGCAGCCTAGCAATTGGTTTTAGGATGGAGTCAGCTTGTGATGGAACAGTACTGCCCGGCAAACAACAGCAACCTTGGTGTTTGGGTGAAGAGCAGAGGCTTGTTTCTTTGTTGGCATTTGTCACCATGGATGTGTGATGCCTGTAGCTGATGTGAGAAGACCAAGGAAATGGACACAGGCTTGAATCAGGCCACAACTTTCTTGACTACAGGTCAGAGTAGGACAGAGTTGCCCCTCCTAGACCCCTTTAACGGGGTACCCAATGCCTTATCCACCAAAGTTATGTCACTTGCTATGAGTAGGCAAAAACCAATTTGCATGCTTCCTGGCCCCGAATACGGCAACTGATTAACCATGACAAGGTCCTCATGCTAACTTGACCACTTCCCCACTAAACAGGCCCCTAACAGTCTGGGTGGGAGGGAGGTAAATCCTGCGTTGGTCAGTCAAGATGGCGGGCGGCTCCAAGTCGTCCTAAATAACTCAGGGGTGGTCAGGCCCAGACCCCAGGCCCATGTCCAGATAGGCTTGCTGTCAAGGCCTGTCCAAACAGAGGGTCCAGCAAGGCCAAGGGAGAGTAGCATCAAGCTGTCACCCCGTCCCTCAGCTATGCAGGACAAAGGTGATTCTCTCTGGCTCTGGCTGTGACTGCACCATGCAGCACATGACCCCCCTGGAGCCCCAGGTGAATGGATATTCTCCCACACTTTTCAGCCTTCAAAGTGCTTTACAGAAGTTTCCTTTCCTTTGAAGATCCACTTCTTGAGAGAAGCTACTGCTGTTCCTGACTGACAGATATGCGTGCAAGTTTGAGACTGATTTACCACAGGCCATTCAGAACGGTTGTGGCTCTGCAGACTATTGAATCCAGCTCTGTGGCATCCAAGCTCGCATGTCTCTCTTCATTAACTTATCAATGGGTTCTCTGTGGAAAAGGGTTCTCTGGACCATCAAATTCTGGCTGCTTTTCATCTTTAACTGCCTTGTCATTTCTACTTTGGATGTTGTTGCAGTTCAGATCTCCCTATTCAGCCATGAAGCTTATTGGGTGACCTTGGACCACTCACTGCTTCTCGGCATAACCTACCTCACAGGGTGGTTGTTGCAAAGGGTTAAATGAGGAACGGGTGAACCTTATGCACCACCTTGGGCTCCTTGGATGAAAAGGTGTGCTATACAGTGGTACCTCGGGTTACAGACGCTTCAGGTTACAGACGCTTCAGGTTGCAGACTCTGCTAACCCAGAAATAGTACCTCGGGTTAAGAACTTTGCTTCAGGATGAGAACAGAAATCATGCGGTGGCGGCACAGTGGCAGCAGCGGGAGGCCCCATTAGCTAAAGTGGTACCTCAGGTTAAGAACAGTTTCAGGTTAGGAATGGACCTCCGGAACGAATTGAGTACTTAACCTGAGGTACCACTGTACATGCAATAAATAACAAAAATAAAAGTGCAGTCCCAAGACTCACCTTTGCACATCACAAAGTGTCCTTGTACCTTTTAGCAACAACAGTCCTTGAATCAGCTTTGTTACTCTCTTAGATTTATTGTGGCATAAATTTTTGAAGAACCCACTTTATTGAAAGTCTTAGAAATAGGTTCTGCTCCACGAAAGCTTATGCCATAATAAGTTTGTTAGTCTTTAAGGTGTCATAAAATTCATTGTTCCTGCTACAGCGGTATCATACAGTTAGCCTTCTGGAATCTCTCTTTAGTGTCAGAATAGCCAATTTGGTGTGTGAGAAAGCAACTTTTGGAAAGAGATTCTGGAAGGGGGAAATGATGGCAGGAGGTGAGCTTCTCAAAGCTTTTGGGTGCAGTTGCTCCAATTCTAGATAAATCCACACATGAGAGCGTTAGTTTACTGCGTGTCAGAATCCAAGGTTATACCAGCAAGGAAGTGAAAATAACTGTGCATATTTATGACGAACAAAATATATTACTCATGTTATGCCCATTATGGAAGCATAATTTGGTTGTTTTCCTGAATAAATCAACTATCTTTAATTTATTAGATGCAGGCTGTGTTCAAACATCAGTGAAAGTGGTAACAGCTTAATCAAAGTCAATGAGTTTTATTAATTGCCTTACCACAGACCATAGCAATGCCAACAGCCAAGCAGTAATAAATGGCACAAAAATTAATAGTGTAAGATAAATGCAATAATCCTATCCACTTAGAATATTTGCATGGAGGCAATTCTGCCTATGCTTAAAACGATGAAAAAGCAAAAGCACCTTCCATTAATAATACAAGAAGCATTTCATGCTTACGGCTGCAATCCCAACCCACTTATCTGAGAGTAAGCCCCTCTGAATTTAATTGCTTCTGAGTAGACATGGTTAGGACTGTGCTGTGAATTATATAAGTCTTTAGGGACTGTGACCTTCGTTTAGGTACAGATTGAACAAAGGAGGGTACCACAAACAGTTTGTACCTGGTGTTGGGCAAGTGGGAGAGATTGGGGAGGGGCCTTGGCTCAGTAACTGGAGCATCTGCTTTGCATGCAGAAGGTCCCGGGTTCAAACCCTGACACCTCCATGCAGGGTTGGGAGAGACCTTGGACTCAAACCCAGGAGAACTGCTGTCGGTCAGTGTAGACAATACAGACCTAGATGGACCCAGTGGTTTGACTCAGTAAAAGGTGGCTTCCCATGTTCCTATTGAACCTTTTATTTATTAGTTTGTTTATTATTTTGCTAGCAGTCTCGTATCTGGTGCAGCTTGGAAATTCTAAGAAGCAAAAAGAAAACTAGTGGTGTTTTGAAATCAATGATTAAAATCAGTGCTGTTTTGAAAGGGCCAGTCTACCTTGTTGATTCAAAATGGCATCCAGTTGTATGTAGGGCTGTGCGATTTATCACTATATCGTCCAAAATTGGTTTGAAGTCCATATCGTGATATTGGTTTCATAATTTGTGACCTGGCAGTATATCGTGAATTATGATGTGTATGTGTGCTATGCAGAAATCAATATGTGGAGGAAACTGTGAAGCCAAACAATGCTTCTATCGATTCCTGCAACACTTGCTAACATCTCCTGGTTCAGTTGTCTTTTGGCTCCTGCAGGGGGCTGTGAATCACGAGAGCAGGCGCCAGCAAACATCACGATGCAGGAAAAACCATCAAGCCAGCCAATACCCCTACATAGCTCCATCCTTATTTTAGGCATAGTGATACATAGTGATATATCATGATGTTTAGCTGGTGATGTATTGCAGTGCTGAAAGCCAGATATCACCCAGCTCCTAGCTGTATTCAAACAAGAACCTGCTCATTGATCTCAGGAACCACTGTGCAGAGTTTGCCAACAATATCTTAAGAGGTATCTGGATGCATGGCGGAGCACACAGCTTCTCAATTTTTTTTGATAGAGGAGTCACATTCACCATGTAAAATAATTTCTCTAGTCTAGGCAATATGCTGCACATCATTTAGGTTGGTGTACCAACGTTGCTAGGGATGCGGGTGGCGCTGTGGGTTAAACCACAGAGCCTAGGGCTTGCTGATCAGAAGGTTGGCGGTTCGAATCCCTGCGACGGGGTGAGCTCCTGTTGCTCGGTCCCTACTCCTGCCAACCTAGCAGTTTGAAAGCACATCAAAGTGCAAGTAGATAAATAGGTACCACTCCAGCCGGAAGGTAAACGGCGTTGCCGTGTGCTGCTCTGGTTCACCAGAAATGGCTTAGTCATGCTGGCCACATGACCTGGAAGCTCCCTTGGCCAATAAAGCGAGATGAGTGCCTCAACCCCAGAGTCGTCCGCAACTGGACCTAATGGCCAGGGGTCCCTTTACCTTTACTAACCTTGCTGCTGACCTACAGATGGTCCAGCAACTGGTATTCAGAAGCATACAGCCTCTGACACAGGAAATGGAAGATAGCCATGATATTTTGTAGCCACTGGTCCTCCAAGAATTTGCCTAAAGATCTGGAAAAGCGCCTTACAAATTAAATTATGAATGAATTTGTCTTAAGCTCTTTTGTAGCCACTCGAATTGGTGATCGCCTTTGCACCTTCTGACAGCAAATTCATAGTTGCACTGTGCGCTGTGCGAAGAAGTGCTTTGTTTTGTCTGTCCTTCCAGCTTCCAGCTTTGTTAGATGAAACCGGGTTCTAGTATTATGAGAGATGAAGAAAACCTCTCTTTCTCTCTCTCTCTGTCTTCTCCACACAATGCCTGATTTCACGTATCTCTGTCATGTTCCCACCTTTTCCTCATCTCTCCCCCCCCCATTATAGAGCCCTAGCTACCATTATGCTTTTGTCACAGGAGAGTTGATCTGGCCCTGGGATCATTTATGGTTCTCCAGCTCTACAATATTCTTTCTGAAATGTGGCAAATAGTATTGTGCAGGAGATCCCAAGGGGGATCCTGTCATAGACATACTATAATGACAGTATGATATGGGCAGTGTTATTTCCATTCCCTTTCCTAACGATCCCTAACATTGCATTAACTCTCCCCCCTCCCCGGGCCAACATTTTCATTGAGTTTTCTGCTGCACAAACCCAACATCTCTTTCTGGTCAGTCTCTATTTTCTAGCTTTAACGATTTCCATATCAAAACCTGCTCTGAAAAAAAATATGGGAAAAAAATGAAGCTCTTGTGTGTTCCAACCAGGTCTGTCATCTGGAAAATTCAAGCTGTGCTGTCTCCAGCTTTTGTGTCTGCAGTTGGGGGAGGGCAGGAGGAAGATTGCCGGCAAAACTCTCTGTGGTTACCTCACTGCAAGCGCTTCTCCTCAAACAGTGAAAAGGCTACGCAGAGATTATTTTGAGAGACCAATGGGGCAGAATGGGGCTGCCCTAAGAGGGAAGGAAGGAGAATCAGAATATGTAGGATAAGACATTTCACTGATATGTTTTTTTAAAATTATTATCTAGGGTTTGACTTGCAAAAATAAATAAATAAATCTAGGGTTTGTCTTGCAAACATATATATAAAGGTAAAGGTAAAGGGACCCCTGACCATTAGGTCCAGTCGTGGCTGACTCTGGGGTTGTGCTTTATTGACCGAGGGAGCCGGCGTACAGCTTCCGGGTCATGTGGCTAGCATGACTATGCCGCTTATGGCGAACCAGAGCAGTGCATGGATACACCGTTTACCTTCCCGCCGGAGCGGTACCTATTTATCTACTTGCACTTTGACGTGCTTTTGAACTGCTAGGTTGGCAGGAGCAGGGACCAAGCAACGGGAGCTCATCCCATCACGGGGATTTGAACCGCCAACCTTCTGATTGGCAAGTCCTAGGCTCTGTGGTTTAACCTACAGTGCCACCCACGTAAAAAACAGGCTGCAATATTATTATGCAATTTGTTGTTTGTTTATTAAGTTGATTGCCTGCCTTCTCACCTAACGCCAACTCCCTGCAACGCTGGAATCACAGCTAAAGAATTACTTACTTACATGTAAGATATGCATAGCATTATGCTAAGGGGCTTATGCTAAGAAGTACTGTTGGACCTGGTAGGCAGAAAGGCGGGGAGACAAACAGTAGGTGGAGCCAGAGCCAACGACAGGCAACTCATTTTGGGCTGCATTCACATAGCAGTTTATCCTGTTTCCCCAGTGCACCTCTAACGGTTAACTTCTGCAGCATAGTTGAGCTTTCACTCGATGTAAAAACCACTTCCAGGAAACTAATGGAATGTAGCTAACGTTTAGTGATTATTTCCATGTTATCTTTTCCCAGAAAACTCTGTTTGCAAATAGACCCAGAAGTGAATGCTAGATGTGAGCTACATTCTGCAACGTTTCTGGAAGCGGCTTTCATGTCAAGTGTAAGCCCAGATATAATGCAGAAATTCACAATTGGGGGGATGTTGGGGAAAGGGAATAAACCAACGTGTGAACACAGCCCTAGTTTTTGTCTTCCCTAATGAGTTTTATTAGGGCAGCGCTGAGGCTGCGGAAGAAGAAGAAGAAGAAGCTGACCGTCAGGGGCATCTACCTGTACTGGTTGCAAGTGAGAAGGCAGACAAGTGGAGGCAGATTGAGGTTGGTGGAACAGTCCCCCATGCACTATAATGGATCAGCTTCCACAGTAGAACCACTATCTATTGTGCTAGAATACCATCTTTACTCTGGGTAATACTGGCTTCGCAGTAGTCAGATGACATGAGAGGCCAGTGGGGTTTCCTGTGGCCCTACAAAACCTTGGACTCTGGCCTTGCTCCTTGATCTGAGCAGTATACGTAGGAGTACTACTTTACCCCTGGTCTATTTGGTTGACTCATTTGCTGCAGTGGCCTTGATGGCTTCAGTCAGCCAAACAGTCAGCCAAGTTTATTCGGAAGACGAGATGGAGACTGAAATGGCATTCTGTTAGCTCTTTCCTGGTAGCTCTGCTGGTGAAAGGAGAATGCTGTGACGCTGGTGTTCAGTGAGAGAAGGGACATGCCTCGTTAGCTGCGTCGATCACATCAGACCTTCTCCTGCACATGGGGCCTGTTTGTTCCATCCATCCCACACTGATTGCCTGTCACATTGTGGTTCATTCCAGCCGCTTAATTTTCTTCCGGCCCAAGGAGCTGATGCGGAGGTGATGGAAAGTGCGACATGTCATTCTCATCCCTTGCCCACTGTTAAAAACACCTACAGACTCATTGCTACCTATTTCTAAAGGCCAGCAAGTCACTCCTGGGGCTAGACAGGTTGCAACAGTTCAGAGAAGGAGCTCACATTGGCCAAAAGGGAGATCTAGAAATGTGCATTTATTTGTTGAATTTTTCATCCCACCCTTTCTCTAAATTCTCCCCCTTCCCATTTTATCCTCAAAACAACCATATGAGATTGCTAAACCTGAGAGATAGTGACCAGACCAAGGTCACCCAGCTGAGTGGTTGTTTGAACCCAGTTTCCTCTGCTCCTTGTCTCCAACACTGTAATCACTATGCTGTGCTAGCTATCATGTCACAAACTGCATAATTTGGAAATCCTAGACCACACAGTCTTCTTCTTCTTCTATTTTTTTTAAAAGTGTGTGTGTGTTGGAGTTGCAATATTGGAACTGAAGGGGAGTTTTTCTCATACCACCTCCTTTCTCTTACACTGAGGATCCTAAGTGTATAAAATCTCAAGTGTGTTCAGAATGCCAGCGCCACTTATCTTTCAGGGTTCCTCTCATCACCACACCTTCCTGTTCCAGCTAAATGTCTAGCTGCCACATTCTGTAGTAGCTAGTTTCCCAAGCTGCCTTGAAATGCAGCCCCCCCCCACAAAAAACCATATTTCAGTAGTTTAACCTGGAGGTCACCAGAGCATAACAAGCAAGCAAGATGAAGCAGGTGCAAATCAAAAGGCCAGTCAGTGTCCTGACCCTGACACCAGGCACTTCACAATCCAAAGGCAAGGTGTGTGACTCTAAGGAGGAGGCAGATTAGGGGAAGGCATTCCCCTCAGCATGAACATCCCCCTTCACCAGAAGATCCGGTATCAGGAGAGCCCCTGAAGTCAGTGTGCCACCGCCTTTATAGAGTGAGGAGGTCACTCAATCTTCTGGCAAGGCATCTGAGGGCTCTTTTTTGGAATGTTCAAAAGAACCAAGGTTATCCCTGTCAGGAGCTCGTCCTACACTCGAGTAGGACCCTGGCAGAGACACATGCCCGACTGGCATGTTCTCTCCCTTCTGGTCGATTGTTCGGGAGCTTCAAAAGCTTTCTTCAGCCTGAACATCACAGCGACCGATGCCAACAGACATTGGCACACTTGGGTATCCGCAGAGTCTTCAGTCTGCTTGCGTAACAGACCTCAGCAACTCAGCATTTTGGCTAATCTACTTTATTTACATATAAACACACACAGAGCACTGCAACATGACTCCCTCTCTCTCTAGCATCAGACAGCAAAGAGAAAGAACAAAGGACAATAGTCCCACATCACCGAACACAGTAACACAAATATCTGTCTCCATCACTTCCTACCCTGTGGAGTCAAAACATACACCGTCATGTGGTAGACAAAAATCCCATGACTGCAATCATGGAGCAGGAATTCTAACACTCCCAACACTGCTGGAGCCAACATCTTAAAATCAGGTGTGGCTCCTTTAAACCACAGAAGACTGTCTTGAGCAGCGGGGTGGGGAAAGGTGCCATGGAGCAAACTCCTGGCTGTGCAGCCATCTTTATAAACCTTCAACGAGCTCCAGAACTTTGTAAGTGCAACATATGAGGCACTCTGCATAGATGCTCAGATCCACGTGGAATACCTGCCTAGCTCCACTTGGCTTGCTGCTTGCAAAAGTTTTTCTGCATGCTTGGTTCTTCTGGACACCCTCCCAGTGGGGATACCCCTTGACTTGCATTTCCGCTCTTCTATGCAGAGTTTGTGGGCAGGACCAGAACTGAATAATCCTCTTGAAGGAAGCAATTTTCAAATGAAAATCTCATGAAGTTCCTCTTCCTCTTCTTTATCCTGCAGTAGCTCAGAGTAGATGGGATGAGTGCAGTGTCCACTGACATTTATCTGCTGAATTTACTACTACTTTTCTTTCTCTTCATAATTGGGATATAATCTCCGAACCTACTCTGTAGATAATTACAATTTGCATATTTAATGGAACTTTTATAGTCTGCTGTGTGTTCATTAAACCAATTTTGAAAAGAAACAGGATTAAAACAAAGCCTCAGGCTGTTTTCCCAAGTGGAATTAAGATTGCCTTTTTGCAGTGCAACCACAAACGTGTTTACTCAGAAGTCAAACCCACTGAGCTCAATGAGTAAGTGGTGCATAGGATTGCAGCCCTGGTCTGCAAACACCTCTGAATGTTCTCCCAAAGTGAGTGCAATGGTGAGTGGGATTGCCAACCCCTTTTTCCTGGATGCCCACCCCTTTTAATTTTTTTTTTAATTGACCAATCTTGCAAAGCTGAATTCGCACAAGTTAAATACCCATAAATTGTGATTTGATTGTATTAGTTTTATTGAAATTTTGTGCTGAGTAAAATAACAATGAGACCTTTAATGCAGAATGGAGGGAGCAATATGTGCATACTGTCAATTCTACATAGTAGACAAACAACAGGGCATGTTGTAGGGGTGGGGAGTTACTGAACCACAGGGAAATCTTGCCTTCCCCTGGCCATATCCCACCCCCAACACTCTAATCTGTCAGTTAGCTGATTCAGAAGGTCGGCAGTTCAAATCCCCGTGATGGGGTGAGCTCCTGTTGCTCTGTCCCAGCTCCTGCCAACCTAGCAGTTCGAAAGCATGCCAGTGCAAGTAGATAAATAGGTACCGCTGCGGCGGGAAGGTAAACAGCGTTTCCATGTGCTCTGGCTTCCGTCACGGTGTCCCGTTGTGCCAGAAGCAGTTTAGTCATCTTGCCACATGACTCGGAAAGCTGTCTGTGGACAAATGCCGGCTCCCTCGGCCTGAAAGCGAGATGAGCACCGCAACCCCATAGTCACCTTTGACTGGACTTAACCATCCAGGCATCATTTACCTTTTTACCTTATCACTGGGTGTAGTGAACCCTGGAAGCAGGCCCTTGCAAAGGACAGGATTGAACCCTCTGCTGTTGCATCTGTCTGTTTGCTGTGGGGAATGAGCTGCTGAAGAAGACCCTCTATCCCATTCCTGTGGTTCAACTTTAACAGGTAGGTGGGACTGCCCACCTGTCAATCATCTGACATCATCATCATGTCTTTTTACTGACATGTGGGTGGCTGTGCCCACCTAGCAAGGTTGGCCTTTGTGGCATGTGGGAAGACAAAGATCTGGTCTTCTGGGCCAAAAAGGTTTCCCATCCCTGATATAGAGGAACCACAAGCATGCAAATGTATATTGCCAAAAAGATTGCTGAGAGATCAGGGAGTTGTATCGTCCCTCTTTTTTTGAGATATTGTAAGCCATTAAGCCACCCCCCCCCCCCGAATTTTGGCCCTTGACAACCATTGAGTTAGTTTTCCATCCAAATATTTCCATGCCAAATATTGGAGCAACACCTTTGAACAAAGAAACAGTCAATCCCTTTCGATTCTGTGCAGTTTTTATATGTGCCACAACAATAGTTCATGGGTTAAGGGTGTCATCCAGTGCGAGTCTACTCAGAGTAGACTTAATGAATATAATGGAGCTTAGTTGGATACAACTTTAAATCCTTATGTAAAATAACAATAAAAATAAACCTTCCACTAACCCGCAGAAATGGAGAGCAAGGCAAAGTCTGGGTCCAGTTGAACAGACTGTCACACTATTCCTCCAACTAGGGTGAAAATCACTACCCCAAAGTCCGACACCAAAGCACATTTCCATGCTGGGTGGATCAATGTGCCGTTTTCTTGATTCTCCAGCACACTGGAAATGTGTGTCAGTTGCAGCATAGCCTTCCTGATTTTTTGCTTATGTTTTCAGGTGAGATTTGGGCCTCAACACTTTCACATTCACTCGCCTCAAACTGTGTTTCCAAAGCCAGTTTCTGAGGTTAATTCCAGACCTCCCCCGCCCCAAGCAAATTAAAAAGTCAGCATCAGGCCATACAACATGGATATTGCTCACTTTCCATAGGTTTTCCAAAACAGGAAGAAATTGAGTGTCTTAGCGAAAGATCCTTCTGGCATTTTTGGGGGGAACTAATTTGTCTTTACACTCTTTAAGGAGTGCCTCCAGCTTTTTAATAACTGGGGCTTCTCTCACTAGGAAAGACCTGGTACCCTATAAAGTCTCTTCTCTTCTTAATTTGCAAACTACCTATACTTGTTGCAGTCTCTGAACTTGGGATGATCTAAACATGGGAGCAGTGGAGATAGCTGGGTTGCCAACAATTTTACCCATTTTTGGCATACTTTCACTGTGTTGTCTGGAGGAAGAAGGAGCTATCCCATTTTCTCAGCCCTAAGGGTTTGGAAGAGGTGAGAAGGATTGAGTTCTGACTGACGGGTAGGTCAGAAGCAGCTCCATTGAGGCAGATTGGATTTCACTGTCATTCCTAATTTCACATTCATTTTTTTATTCAGCAGGCATCATAGAGCTTTAATTCTGGCAAACGAAAGCTTCGCTTATTACTGTTCTGATACAAGCTTGCCCTATTGAGACAGAGTCTTTTCCCCTCCTCCACTTAAGCTTTCAATCATTTTCTGTCATTTCTTTTTCTTTTAAAAGAAAATTAGGCTGGGATAGAAACAGGGAAGGTTTGGAATAAAAACATAATTTTCAGGGAATCATTGTGATCACTGCTGCATTTCTGACAAAACCAGGACAATATTAATAGTGCTCCAGCTGTATATTTCTTTCTTTAAAGCTTTTAACAGGAGAGTGACATTCCTCTGTCTCAGTTTCATTTAAATCCTTTGTTACGGGGACACCAAAGTAACGAAAGCCAATGTCAAAATCTGAGATATCTTGCAGACATTTTTTTGTGTGTGTATTGGAGCTGGTATACAGAGACACAGAAGTTCTATCTTCACGTAATTAATTTCAAAACCAGCCACTTTACAAAAATTATCTAACTGATGTTTGAGTGTGGGAGCTGCTTGCAAAGCATTCATGGCACACTTGTCTACAAAAAAAATAATAAGCTGTACCCTACTATTTACAGTTGCACCTTGAATTTCTGAGTCTGCTCTGATTTTGACCACCGATGCCTCTTTTGATATTGCAAAGAGAACTGGAGGTGGGGTGGGGAGAATACAGCCTTGTTTGGTGCACACACACACACATATATATATATATAATCTGATATATGATCCTAATAGTAGCATCAGAGCTCAGGGGCAGCTATTTGATGACATTCATAACATACAGTGCAAAGTTTAACTTGCCTAATCGGCAAATCGTGAGTGGGCATGGGCCACTAGGGGGCGGGCTGAGCTCATCCCCTCCTGTATGTATCAAAGGGTCATGACTTGCACTGCAGCCACTTTCCGTTGGATCTCCCTCCATTTATATATTGCTGTCGCGTGTTGATCTGCTCAGTCTTGCTATGCCATAGTCCATTGCCGTATTCAAGGCCAGTTTGGAATTTTCCCAGTTGGCAAATTGGCTTCAGCCCTCTAGTTTTCACCATCCTCACAGCAGTCGTCACAACTTTGGCAGCTTAGGCATTGGATAGGCATAGTCTTGGTCGGAGGGGAGACAGCAGCCTCTCCCTGGCCCCTCCAAAGTGGGGTATCTTGCTAAAGAGATCCAGAGGCGCCCCTGCGAGGGTGAGGGGGCAACAGCACTCCTCCAGGTGCAATCCAGTGGGGGAGTTACCCCTTGATGTTGGCCAGGGACTCCCTCATTTCCGGTGCAAACCATGTCCCCTGCGGAGAACAAGTTTTAAAACCAATGAGTTGCAACAAGTGCAGTTTTCCATTGTAAAGATACGGTACAGTCAATGCAAAAATAGAGTCCAGAGTGAAAACCCACCAATTGTCCCCTCCATATGAAAGTAAGAACTCAACTTTTCATGGGCAAACAGCATTTCTGATCAAGTATTGAGAATGACGGGTGACACCTAGAAAGATGGCCACCGAGAGGTTGCCGCACCTGAGGTTGCACCTGAGGCAAGTTACTTACAACCAATTTTTAGTGTCTGTTTTAACTTTTTTTGTTTTACTGTGTTAAATTAAATTCTCTTAGTGCTCCGGTTAATTGTTTTAATTTATTGTTTTATGTCCTTGTATGTTGTTGCCCTCCCTTAAAATTGTGGGCTGCATGAAGTGGGGTTGGGCTAAGTACTAAACGCCAAACGCAAGATCGTTTATGAGCTACTGTCAGAGCTGCTTCCAGATCCTAGCTCACAGAGGATCACGCTAGCCAGCGTTCACTTTATAAAAGTCTTTTTCCAAGCTGCAGCGTGCAGCCCTACGTCTTAGAAGCTAGACCGGTGAAGCTCCGTCTGAGTCCCCGCCTCCTGTACACCAACTTAATACCCTAGCCTTACTCCACCTTTTCCACCTGACCGTTCTTCTCTGGGTCCCTCTGCCCCCCGTGGTCTCTTCCTTCCTGGACTCTTCTGACGCTGACCCCCCGGACCCTTCTGTCTCCTTGCGGCGGGCTTTAGGACCTGGCTCCCTTTCCGGGCTGCTTACTGCGCCGCCTTCCTGTGCATTTGAACTTGGCGCGCGCGCCCAACCTTCCACTTTCCGCTTGACCGTTTCTTCGCTCCCCGATGGAGGTGTGGCCACTCCTGACTCATACCCTCCCCCCTGCGGCGAGCCGCCGGATCTCGATACCTGGCGCCCTTCCTCTCCACTGCGCTCTGTTGGGATGCTGGCCCCGATTTCCAACTGCTGCTCTCTGAACCCCCTCTGGTCCCTTCTTCCTGGGGTGTCCCCCTAGGCTCCCCCCTTGCTCTGGCCACTGGCGCTCCTTTCTGTGAATCTTCCGATTCACTGGAAAGACTCAGAGATCTCGGGTCGTCGTCATCACTCATCTTTTCTTCGGACTCCTCCCCCTCGCTCTCTGTTTCCTCCCTTGCCCTCACCTCTGCTCCTGAACCCCTGACATCCATCCCCCCTCGAAGCCCCCCTACCCCCTCCCCTCCTTCAGGCGTGGGTGCTGGGTGCTCCAGTGTCATGGGGGCGAATGCCGGATACAGTTCGCTTCCCGTGGCGGGCATCCAACTGAAGACTTCCGGTTCTTCCTCCCTGCGCTCGTCGACGACGGTCACCTCCGCTTCCATCTCTGTGCCGCCGTGCTCGAACCCAAGATCCTCCCCGAACACGTCCAAGTCAGTCTCTGCCTCGGTCGCTCCCGGGTCCGTCGCTCGACCTGGAACCTCCAGCCACTTCCTGCGCCACTGTTCCTCTGGTCGATTGTCCCACCAATACGAGGTTTCCGAGGCCGATCCCGAGGGTGATTCTTCCGGGGAGTGTGTGCCCAGTGAATGTTCCACGTCCGAGTCAAACCCGTGGAACGTGCTGGCTGAAAGCGTCGGTGTGAAAAGCCAGTCGTCGAAAAAGTCGGCTGGCATGGGCCTGTGTGGGAAGAGGGCATGAAATTCGTCCTTGAGCAGAGGGTCTTCCAAAGCGTAGCCTTGCACCCAGCAATTGGCACTAGCTGGGGTGCCCTCCCTGGCGAGAAGGTATTCTACTCCCTCTTCCCCCCATCTAGAGTCCAAAATCTCTGTGACCTCGTTGATGGGCTCCTCCTGTGGCACTCCCCCCTGCTCGGTCACCTCCCGGAGTGGACTCGGTGCTGTTCCTGGTTCCTGAAATCTGTGAGGTGCCTTGTAGGGAGTGAGCACCGATCTGCGGAACACCGGATGCATCCTGGATCCCTCCGGAAGTGTCAGCCTGAAGGCCACCGGGTTGACCTGAGCTTCGACTTGGTAGGGCCCTAGCTGTTTATGCCCTAGCTTCTTCTTTGCTAACAATCTGGCCGGCACTGCGTGGGCTGCCAACCAGACCCAGTCTCCCACTTGGATCTCTTCGCCAACCCTCCTGTGTTTGTCCGCTTGCACCTCGTATGCGTGCTTAGCTAGCTCCAGGTGCCGCCGGAGCTGATCGTGGACCTCCTGCAACTCCGACGCGAACGCGTCCGCTGTCTGCGGCTCCCCCTCCCCCATTCTTTCCAGTCCCGGGAAGGTTCTGGGGTGTCCTCCATTGTTGGCGAAGAACGGCGTCACCCCCGTGGACACGTGCTTCGTGTTGTTGTAGGCGAACTCGGCGAGGGGCAGGTAATCCACCCATGTTGCAGGCTGTTGATTTGCATAACATCTCAGGTACTGCTGCATGATGGCATTGACTCGCTCTGCTTGCCCGTTGGTCTGCGGGTGTCTTGCCGACGCCAGGTTGATCTTGACGTTCAGGAAGCCCATCAGCTTCTGCCAGAAGTTCGAGATGAACTGTCGCCCCCGGTCGGACAGTATAGACCGCGGCAGACCGTGAACCTTGAACACGTGATCTATGAACAGTTTGGCGGTTTATTCCGCCGTGGCTACCTTCGCACACGGAATGAAATGTGCCATCTTGGTGAACAAGTCCACCACCACTAGCACTGCTGTCTTGCCCCTCAAGCTGGGTAGATCCGTGACAAAGTCCAGGGCCACTCTCTCCCATGGTTCGAACGGGGTTTGCAGCGGTTCCAGCAGTCCCGCCGGCGGTCTGTGCACTGGTTTGGCCCTCTGGCAGGTGTCGCACCTCGCCATGTAGTCCGCGACTTCCCCTCGCATTCTGGACCACCAGAAGTCTCTAGCGACTAATTCCATCGTCTTCTCCGTGCCAAAGTGCCCGGCAGTGGGCGCGTCGTGCAACTGCTGCAGTACCTTGGCGCGAAGTTCGTCTCCCGGCACGTAGATGGCCCCTTTACGGATGAGCAATCCATCGCGCACCTGGAACTCGTCGGTCGTCGCCGTGCCCCTGTGCACCTCTGCCATCTTTGCTTGCGTGAACGAGTCGTCCTGCAACGCTCGCCGTACCGCATCCAGGTCAACTGTTGCCGAAGCGCACGCCCACGCTGTCGGTGCGAAGATGTGCATGGCCGCCACTGGCGCCGCCTCCTCGAGGTATTGCGGTTTACGGGATAGGGCATCCGCCATGACGTTGTTGTCGCCTGGGACATACTCTATTCGGAAGTCGAAGTCCGCAAAGAACTCTGCCCAACGTATCTGCCTCTGGTTTAGGAACCGCGCTGTGCGCCAGTGCTCCAGATTCTTGTGGTCCGTGCAGACCTGCACTGTGTGCTTGGCTCCGATCAGGAAGTGCCTCCACGCCTTGAATGCTGCATGAATGGCAAGCAACTCCCTGTCCCAGATGGTGTAGTTCTGTTCCGACTTGCTGAGCTTCCTGGAGTAGAACGCTCCCGGCCTCCAAGCCCCCTGCGGGTCTTGCTGCAACAGGACTGCTCCCACGGCTCTGTCTGAAGCGTCCGTCTCCACCCTCATCGGTCTGCTGGGGTTGACATGTAGCAGCTGTTCTTCCGACGCGAAGAGATGCTTGAGTGTCTGAAAGGACTGCTCCGCCTGCTCCGTCCAGATGAACTTCTTTTTCTTGGAGCTGAGCGTGTCTGTGATGGCCGCCGTCTGCATTGCAAACCCCTTGATAAACTTGCGATAGAAGTTCGCAAAGCCGACAAACCGCTGGACCTCCTTCCGGTTGCGCGGGCTCTTCCAATCCAACACAGCGCGAACTTTGGCGCTGTCCATGGCAAGCCCCTTGTCTGACAACTTGTAGCCCAGGAAATCCACCTCCGACACGTCGAACTGGCACTTTTCCAGCTTGGCGTACAGCCTATGCTGCTGCAGTCTGCTCAGCACTTCCTTGACATCTCTGTCGTGGGCCTGCTGCGATTCAGAAAATATCAGGATGTCATCCAGGAAGCAGACACACTTCTTGTAGAGGAGCCCCCCTAACACGTGATGCATGAAAGCTTGAAAACAGTGGGAGCCATTTTGCAGTCCAAACGGCATAACTCTGTATTCGTAGGTGCCCAGGGGCGTGAACATGGCTGTCTTCCACTCATCGCCCTCCCGCATGCGAATGAGGTTGTACGCCCCTCGCAGGTCCAACTTGGTGAACACGCGTCCTTTGCGCACCGTCGCGAGGAGGTCGTCGATCCTGGGCATGGGGAAATCCGATGGCTTGGTCATCGCGTTTAAGGTCCGATAGTCCACTACGAGCCTTTTTTGGGGCGTGTCTTTCTTCTTCACAAAGAATACAGGACTGCCCCCCACTGCCTTGGACTCTCGGATGAAACCGCGCTCCAAATTATGATCTATGAACTCTTTGAGTTCCTGTAGTTCGTCTTCAGACATGGAATACAGCTTCCCTTTTGGCAGCGCCGCCCCTGGCAGGAGGTCAGTCTTGCAGTCATATGGTCTGTGGGGGGGTAGCTTGTCCGCCTCCTTCTCGCAGAAAACCTCCAAAAATCCTGCGTATTTGTGGGGGACTGCTTGCAGCGTCCCCAGCTGCAGCTGTGACTCCTCTTCCTCTCCCTCCTGCCGGGGCATGATGCAGTGTTCAGCACAAAAGGAAGAGCCGAAGGTCAGCTGCCTCTGGTACCAAGCCAGCGTCGGGCTGTGCCTGTCCAGCCAACTCATGCCCAATACAATAGGCGTGTCCGACAGTTGGGTGACATTAAAACTGATGATTTCCCTGTGATTGCCAAGTCGCATCACCATTGGTGGCGTTTGCTTCACCACCTGCCCCCCGAGCAGCTCCCTGCCATCCACCGTGATGACCTGTAGGGGCAGCGTGGCAGGCAGCAACTGTATAGCGTGCCGATCGACAAAGTCTCACCCTATAAAGTCCGCATTGCTTCCTGAGTCAACGGTGATTGGCACATCCATTGTGAGTCCATTGGGTAGCTGGAGCGATGCGGTGAGCTGCACTACTGGTTTGGGCGGGAGGGGGTCTGTGGGCTGCAAAATCTCTGTGGACTGCTTCACTGACTCGTCTGGCTGGGCCCCAGTGCCTCTGTCTCCAGCCAGACTCCGTCGTTTCCCTGCTGTGGTTCTCTGTGCTGAGTAGCTGCAGTTACCATTGCAGAGGCTGCAGTGTGCTTGTGGATCCTCTGGGGACACTCCTTCGCCATGTGCTGAGGACTGTCGCAGATGTAGCACTTCAGGTTCCCTCTAGGAGGCTTCGCTTTCACTGCTCCCGGTGCTAGGGCTCTGTTTGCTGACTGAGCCCTGGCACCTCCAACCTCCATAGGTTCCGCTCCCCCTCCTGGCGGAGGCGTGGATTGCGCACGCGCTGCTTCTCTGGGAATGAAGGAAAACCCTCTCGCTGGTTCGCGCCCTCCACGCCCTTCGTCCCTGCTCCATGGACGTTCTTCCAGGCGCACCCCAACCGTCAGCGCCCTCTGAACGATCTCCTGCGTGCTCCGGGGTCTCTCCCCCCTCGCAATTTCGTCTTTAACCGCGCCGCTCAAGCCTTCCCAAAAAAGGTCTCTGACCGGAGCCGAATCTCTGTCCCATTCCAGGGCATTGACCAGTGCAAAAAAGCGGGCATGATACTGCCTTACACTGGCCCTCCCCTGCTTCAGTCCATGTATCTCTTTCCGGGCAAGATCCACGTCTATGCTTGATAAAAAGCACGCATCCATTGCTTTAATGAAGGCATCCGCACTTCGGAGCGCCGGATCCTTATCTCTCCACAAATTGCGCAGCCATGCTTTAGCATCTCCATGCAAATGGGACAGGATAAACCCCACCTTCTCTTGCTCATCTCTAAAGTCCTTGTCCAGCAGTTGCAGCGCACACTGTACATCTGCTCTGAAGTTGGGGTACTGTTGTAAATTCCCATCGAAGTGAGATACTAGACCGCCTGCTCTTCTCCCCAACCCAATCCCCTCCGGTTTGGGTCCCAGTTGCCCTTGCTTCGTAAGCATTTCCAACCTGATCTGGAGATCCTTGTAGGCGGCAGCTGCTTCCCCCTCTCTCTTCCTGGATGCGAGTATCTCGGCATTCAGTTGTGTCACTGCGTCTTGCAGATCCGCTATCTGCTGTTCGGCAGTCATCTCGTCTGCCGTTCGTGAGCTCGCGAGTAGGCACCAGTCTTCACCCCTCGCTGCGAGGCTTTAGGTGCCAAAACTGTGAGACGGAGCTTACTGTCAGAGCTGCTTCCAGATCCTAGCTCACAGAGGATCACGCTAGCCAGCGTTCACTTTATAAAAGTCTTTATTGAGTTACAGTTTCCATTTCCAAGCTGCAGCGTGCAGCCCTACGTCTTAGAAGCTAGACCGGCGAAGCTCCGTCTGAGTCCCCGCCTCCTGTACACCAACTTAATACCCTAGCCTTACTCCACCTTTTCCGCCTGACCGTTCTTCTCTGGGTCCCTCTGCCCCCCGTGGTCTCTTCCTTCCTGGACTCTTCTGACGCTGACCCCCCCGGACCCTTCTGTCTCCTTGCGGCGGGCTTTAGGACCTGGCTCCCTTTCCGGGCTGCTTACTGCGCCGCCTTCCTGTGCATTTGAACTTGGCGCGCGCGCCCAACCTTCCACTTTCCGCTTGACCGTTTCTTCGCTCCCCGATGGAGGTGTGGCCACTCCTGACTCATACCCTCCCCCCTGCGGCGAGCCGCCGGATCTCGATACCTGGCGCCCTTCCTCTCCACTGCGCTCTGTTGGGATGCTGGCCCCAATTTCCAACTGCTGCTCTCTGAACCCCCTCTGGTCCCTTCTTCCTGGGGTGTCCCCCTAGGCTCCCCCCTTGCTCTGGCCACTGGCGCTCCTTTCTGTGAATCTTCCGATTCACTGGAAAGACTCGGAGATCTCGGGTCATCGTCATCACTCATCTTTTCTTCGGACTCCTCCCCCTCGCTCTCTGTTTCCTCCCTTGCCCTCGCCTCTGCTCCTGAACCCCTGACAGCTACAAACTACAAACAATTCATTTCTCATAATCGCTAATCTCCTATTGGAAGGAACAGGAAGGGTCTCCTGAAGCCTTTTGCCTCCTCTTCAGTGGGGAGGAGTCATTCCCCTCACCAAACCGACCTTGCCTTCGATTGATGATAGTTGGATTACCTTGTTCTCTCTTGAATACTTGCCTTTGCTTTATCTTGTGCCTTTCCGAGTGTGTATTTTGTCCATTGCTGTTTTATTTACCACTCTTCCTCCTCTCCCCCTTTGATGTTGCTACAGATTTTGGTTTTATTATGTGTATTTTATTTTAAAACTTTTTCTAATTTTTTTTTTAAATGTTGCAGCCCATCAATAGCTGGAAGATTATGAATGCTAGTTTGGACACAGAGGAATTGAGAATTATTATCTGTTTTTTTTTCCAATTCATAAGAGAGTTCCAGTGCCTAGGTGATAAATCAAGCTAGCTCTTGCTGAAAAGCTGTTATTCTGAATCAGATTGAAGCAGTGGGATGCAAGAGCGTTAATAAGCGTCAGATGCAGAAGTTTTATTGAAACATTCTAATTATGCCCCGAAGCAGAGATCCAGTGCGGCCAAATTTTATCAAGATGAATTTCATAGTGCCTTGTAATGACATTTCTTGTGTGTGTGTGTGTGTGTGTGTGTGTGTGTGGAGTTCTAATTTGTATGTGAAATGAAGACCCAGAAATTTTAGATCTTCAGTTCATACGTTGAGTAATTCCAAGGCCCACCGTGGAAATGGCATGGCTGGGGGCCTTTAACACGGGAGAAAGGAACCTCTATCCAGTGAATGGAAAATTAGTCAGTGGCATAGAAGCTGCATCTGTGGCTGTCTGCGAGATTAATGTGCAGCAGAGGATGCTTAATGACTAATTATGGGCTAAGCAAAAAAATATTTGCCATTTCTCTCTCCCTCATCCCCGTCAGTTTTCCAGTTTCATCTGACTTGGTGAACGCTGCAGGTAATAGATTACTGTTTTTGATGCATATGATTGATCCTTGCTGTACATTGTCATTTCTCTTTTCTACTCACTAACTTTGTCCCAGGGCTGACATCTACGTTGGCCTCACTGACTTCTCCCAAGCACCAGCTTTGAGAGATGGTGACGTATAGTGCATCAAACCATTGTATTCCTGCCACCTTCCCCAATGAAACTCTGACATATCTGTTGGCTGGTGTCATTGGTGACTGGTGCCCACCAGGACTGGTGGGGTGAAACAGTAGGTGAAGCCACCTTAAACAACATCAGTTTGTATATCTAGCCCTGGTCATGACAATGCTTTACAGTCAAGTTTGAATTTTCTCTTTGTCTCCTTCTTAGGTGTGCCAGGAGTCTCATCCTTTTTGCTGCCTTCTTTCTCACCATCCTTCTTCTTTTCCTTCTCTTTCTCCTTCTTAGCTTTTTCTTCCTTTCCTCCATCTTTTTTGCTCTTTTTCTCATCATCTTTTCCACTTTCAATCTTTCCTTTCTCTTTTTCCTTTTCTTTCTTTGCATCCTTGTCTGGCTTCATCTTCATCACTTTTAGAGCTCAATGGAAAAACTGCTTCTTTAAAAGTCTGTTGCAAGCCAGAGCCAGAGGAATGGCAGAGCCAACTGACCCCCCCCATCTTTTAAGTGGCATGAGTAGGACTTGCCCCTTTCAAAAATATTGTTGAGTGAGCCTTTTAGTTTTTGGGTATTGCTGTTTTTATCTGGGAATCTGATCTTTTAGTTTACTATGTAAATCACTTTGAGGCACATGTGTGCAAAAATGTGACAACAACAACAACAACAACAACAACAACATTGTCATCCCCCTCCCTGCTGAATGCTATAAGTGGAAGATTGAGACTAAAGAGGAGGAGGAAGCTGTCTGATTTTAAGTAAGAAGGCAGGAAGATGGGGGCTGTCTGAAGGCGGACTGAGTTTGATGGGGCACTGCCCCATTAATCCTGATATCAGGGACTGGCTTGATGATGAGGAATGGTGGGAGGCTGCAGCCAGAACCCCCTAGGGAAGCCTCAGAAAAGGAAGTCAGGGGAGTGGTGGTGGGACACAGAAGACAGTTCAGAGGATGAACGGGGGGCACAGAATGGTTGGATGCTGAGCAAGCATAAGGCTTGAGTGGGAGAGAGGGGAAAAAAGTCAGAAAGCATGGCAGATGCAGGACAGGCAGCTGAGGAGGAGGTGAGCATTGAGGCTGCTACAGATTCACAGGAGCCTGCCGGTCCTATTGTATTCAGCTCTCCTCCTCCCTTGTCTCCAAGGGCACAGAGAGCTTTGTACCGAGAGTGCTGTGGGGGCCCTCACCAGTGGAGTTTAAGATGGTTGAGAAGACAAGCAGCCGGAAAGAAGACTTAGGTGGAAGTGGGAGGCACTGATAGTCCATTTTGGTAACTGCTTTATCAGGAGCCAGTCTTGCCAATAGATTTGTCTGTTTGTATTCTGTTTTCTTGAATAAAGAATCAGCTTTACCACTCATCTCTGAGTCTCCGTGCTGACCTTCGACTGAACCAGCTCCGACACCTTGCAGACAAACCTTTACTGCTTGGACTGCGGACAAGACTGTGTCCCTTTCATTGGAGTGACAAGAATAGCTTTTTAACCTGAGTAGGTGGAAATGGCTCTCACTTGGTCTCCCATCCAGGCAGCTAGTAGGGCCAGTCCTGCTTAGCTTCAGCAGAGGGAGAGGGAGGACACCTGCTTTGAATACAGAAGGCCCAAGGTTCATTCCTCAGCATTGCCAGTTAAGAAAGTATCAAGTAGCAGCTGACGGGAAAGTCCTTTATCTGACTGTAAAGCATTGTCATGACCAGGGCTAGATATACAAACTGATGTTGTTTAAGGCGGCTTCCTACACTCCTGCAATGTGATCCTCACTGTCTATCCCTCTCCAGGATCACAGCTCAGTGGCACAGCACTTAGCAAGCAGAAAGTCCCAGGTTCCTGGTATCTGGTTCCTGGTATCTCCAGCTAAAAGGGTCAGGTGATAGGAAACACCTCTCTCCACCTGAAACCCCAGAGAGCAACATAAGAGTCAGAGTGCATAGTACTCTGTGGCTGGATAAATGTTCTGACTCAGTATAAGGCAGATTCTTATGTTCCATGATGATGAACCTCTGGGTCAGTCCGTTCTGGGTCAATAAAGAGAGCTGTCCTGTAGTTGCGAATCCATCTGTAAGTGGTTTGATCTCCCTGATAGCTTTTTCTTCCCACTCTCATAGGCAGTAGGGGCTGAGTTGCTGCTAAAGCTGGGCTGAATATACTCTCCTCCCTCCCCATTCCGTAGGTCCATTTGTCTCCTCAAAAAGTTAGGGGAGGCAAATTGATTCAAAAAGCTAATTTTGCCAGTGGGCTTCTTCTTCAAAGACAAGGTGGCTGAGGCCTTCTCCTTTTTGTTTTTTTGCACATGAAAACAGCTTTGCCACCTGTCAGAAACTCCTGAGTTCCATCATGGTCCCAATGGAGCTTTCTATTCCAAATTTCAGAGGAACCCTGCTGAGCTTCTGTGGACAGCCAAGCCGTGGCTTTAAGCAGTGGTACGGATGGGTGAATCTGTCAATTTTTCAGTTCCTCTCAGTTTCCCATTTTTCCAATCAAGTTCAGCTCTCCACATCACCTGCCACAGTTTGGGGTTTTTTTGGTCAATCCCTCCCCGTGAAAAATTATCAGCATGGATGAAATATTCCTGTATTGCAAGGGATTGGACTAAATGATCCATGTGGCCCTTACAATTCTATAATTCTGTGATTCTTGGTGATTCTATGATTCTCCTCATATGCACACATATTTGTATGCAATTTGTATGCCTAATCTCCATATTAAGGCAAGTTTTTCCTAATTAAGTTTTTCCCTGATAGAATGCATCTTGTACATTCTTCTCACTAATAAAGGCATTTATATGCACATTTTACCCTATGCATTTTTGTATACATCTCTTGGCTGGAGAACTGCATTGCAAAATTCAGAGAAGTGTGAATTTCACAGGGGTGGCTGCTCTCCAGTTCTCATATTGTTTTGAAAAGTGTGAATCAGGTAGATTCACCGTTAAATGTGAAATGAATCACATTTCCTAGTCAGGGGCAATGTGGTTGTTGTTGCGGTAACAACAACAGCAACAATGGGACAGACATTGAAGGCAAATCATCCCCACCACCTGAGAATTTTCAAATTTGCTCTCAGCCGCTGGAAGAGTAATCCAGTCTTCTCTGGGCCTGTTCGCTCTTCCACCTGAAACTGCTGAAAAAGTCCAGGCCAAACTGTTTAGACTGAATGCATGGAGGGAGGATCAGGATCAGGCCCAATATCCTTTCCCCAGTCCCCTATGAACATAGGAGGCTACCTTATCACAACATTGGTCTATCTTCCTCTGTATTATCTACACTCTCTGGTAGCATGTTTCCAGGGCTTCAGACAGGGGATAGATACTAGGGATTGAACCTGGGACCGTCTGCTTGCAAGGCAGATGCTCTACCTCTCATCTCCAACCCCCCCAAAAAAGTAAGATCCTAGTCCTCATGATTCTAAATGAAGAACAGTATGATGGGAACAAAGGAAGCTGCCCTGAAGTGAGCCAGACCATTGGTGCATTTAGATAAGTATTGACTGGCAGTGACTCAGACAGGGAAGAAGAAGAAGAAGAAGAGTTTGGATTTGATATCCCGCCTTTCACTCCCCTTCAGGAGTCTCAAAGTGGCTAACATTCTCCTTTCCCTTCCTCCCCCACAACAAACACACTGTGAGGTGAGTGGGGCTGAGAGACTTCAAAGAAGTGTGACTAGCCCAAGGTCACCCAGCAGCTGCATGTGGAGGAGCGGAGACACAAACCCGGTTCCCCAGATTACGAGACTACCGCTCTTAACCACTACACCACACTGGCTCTCTCCCTGAGTCTTTCCCAGCCCTACCTGAAGATGCTGGGGATTGAACCAGAGAACGTCTGTATGCAGGACAGTTGCTCTGCCCCTGAGCTACAGCCCTTGCAGAAAACTAGCCCTGCAGACAGATATCGGCCAGCAGATCAGTACTTGCAAACCCCAGTTTTTAGTCACATTGTTGTGGTGTGTGTCAGGTGTAGCTTTGCACGGTGTTCCTTTGCTCCTGGCAAAGCATCCCCTCCCAGGAGGCTGTGGCAGCTGCTGCCTTTTCAGCTGACTGCAGGTTTGTGTTCCAGGGGTGGTTACGTAAGAGCTGTTCTTCCCAGCATAACACCTGGGTGTCGGATCACAGAAGCCTGCACGTCTCAGACCACGCTGTGCCGCTGTAATCGGAAGTCCGTCACCCCAAATGATTGGTCTTGCATGGGGTCATTGGGCACACTTGTTAATTTTTACCGTTTGATACTTTGCAATTTAAGCTTTCTTTTCCTTATTCTTTGCTGAGCTGCTGCTTGGGGCAAGATTTATCTCTGTTCTCTGAACCAGCTCATTTTATCCCCCTACTAACTATCTCTTTGCCATATCCTTGCTTTCTCTTCTCTCTGTGGGACTCATAAGGTAGCCCCCAGCATTTTAAACATTAGTTGGCCCAATAATGGGATGCCTCATTTGCTTTCAGTTTTCCATCGCAGAAGAGTAGGGCCATGTATAAAAATATAATTGCCACACACCAGGAATGGAGGAAACTGTCAGTTTCAGTTTCCCTCAGTTTCCTCATTTTTCCATCCTTAAATCCACTTCTACACATTTCCACATAACTTTGCAATATTTTTAAAAGAAAAAGTGCTTATGAGACTTCATTAGTATTTCATCTACTGTATGCATTTTCTATGAAATTTTGCCTATTACATGAATTTCTGAGAACCAATTTTCCCTAATGCAATTTGTATGTTATTTTTACTAATATATTCATTTTAATGCATATTTTACCCTAGTGTACATGTATTTGTAGGCATTAAAGGTAATGGTAAAGGGACCCCTGACCATTAGGTCCAGTCGTGGCCGATTCTGGGGTTGCGGCGCTCATCTCGCTTTATTGGGAGCCGGCGTACAGCTTTCGGGTCATGTGGCCAGCATGACTAAGCCGCTTCTGGCAAACCAGAGCAGCGCACGGAAATTCTGTTTACCTTCCCGCCAGAGCAGTATCTATTTATCTACTTGCACTTTGATGTGCTTTTGAACTGCTAGGTTGGCAGGAGTAGGGACCGAGCAATGGGAGCTCACCCCGTTGCAGGGATTCGAACTGCTGACCTTCTGATTGGCAAATCCTAGGCTCTGTGATTTAACCCACAGCGCCACCCACGTCCCTTTGTAGGCATTACCTGGAAAACTGCATTGGAAAATTGGAAGGATGGCTGTGTTTTGGTTCACATATTGTTTTCTGAAAGTGTTTATTAAGTAGGATTGCCTTTAAAAGTGGAATGAATTAAATTTCTTCCCAATCGCTGCCAAACACCAAGGATCCATTTGGAGACACCATGCCTTCAAATGATTCCAGAGTTGGAGAGAGAGTCCAGCTGGGACATAATGGGTCTTCCAATTCCGGGGTATGATTCCAAGAGTACCTTCCATGTGGCCTGTCTCCTTCTGCTCCTGATTCATGTTGGGCTCAAGATGGACTTCTCTTCTAACAACAAAGTTTCATTCAATTCCAGCTCTGGGAGCTGTCAAATCCTATGCAGAAGAAAGTGGCAAACACCATTTGGGAAGAAGTTAGCAACCGACCAGAGATTCACATCATTGGAAAGAGTTCTGTTTTTGGTGCCCGAAGGGATACAGTCTGGAGACTCTACTCTGCCATTATTCAATTCAAGACAAAGCTCCAGAATTTTTTTTCTGCTGGCCTTTGCAGACTCCACAAGGCTTTGCAGTAGCTGAGGATGCTAATTTTAGAATCACATGGCTGAGGGTTTGTGACAGTTCCCCCCCGCCATGCCTGCCCCATGTGCTGCTGTGTGTAGCCAGACAAATGGAATAAAGGGGGGGGGGGAGAGGATGCAAGAGCTTGCAAATGGAGAGTGGTACATTTGTTTACGCTCCGTCTCCTGAAGACCGAAAAAATAGAATCCTGTGCCCAAGTAGCCGTGTTGATGATTAAAAAACCAAGTTACAAAGACAATTCTATTCTCTCATTTTTTTCTGAAAACCTACCATTCTCTGATTTGAATAATGTGTGTATAGATGCCTACTTAGCCTGTATTTGGTTCTTTTGTATAACTTATGGTGCTGGCCAGGAGGAATGCTAGACTTGTAGAGAACCCTGTCCCCATCTGCAGCTGACTTCTTTGATTTCCACTGCCACTGCCTGTGTGTTTTTGAGTAGTGAGATCCAGAAACATATTTAGCTTCACAGATCTTGCACTAATAAGGGATATTAATTCACTAGCCGTCTTTGCTTTTATCTTGCTTTTCAGTGGCTGGGGCAACCCAGCCAGATGGGTGGAGTATCATCACCACCACCATCATTATAGCTCAAGGTGGGGCATAGAGTTCTCCCCAACTTCATTTTATCCTTGCAACAGCATCAGATTAGGCTGAGAGATCATGGTGACTGGCCCCAGGTCACACAGTGAGTTTCATTGGCTGAGGGTGTCTTCCGACCCCCAATCCTTGCCTGACATTCTGAAAACTATACCAAGTGACCGGATTTTGAATGCCAGAGTAGATTTTTAGAAGGACTGTCTCTCAGCGATGGAGGACCAGCTTTGCACAAGGAAGGTCCCAGGTACAATGATTGGCACCTCCAGGTAAGGCTGAGAGAGACTTCCTGGAATGCTGCTGCTGGTCAGTGTAGACCAGTGTTTCCCAAACTTGGGTCTCCAGCTGGTTTTGGATTGCAGTTCCCATCATCCCTGACCACTGGTCTTGCTAGCTTGGAATGATGGGAGCTGTAGTCCAAAAACAGCTGGAGACCCAAGTTTGGGAAACACTGGTGTAGACAGATTGGAGGTAGATGGATTGATGGCTTAAGGCAGCTTATTATGTCCCTAAGCATCCTTAGATAAACAGGAGTGAGCCACGGAGGTGAGACTAGGAGACAGGGATATTTCTCTAGCCCTCCCTGTAAGAATTCTAGTGATGTTTCTTAGCTGAATACTCTGGGAGGTGAATGGCTGGGAGCACATGAAGGGCACAAGGCACTTGCCCCCAGAAACCCCTGTTCATCCCTGCCTGTTGGATATGCAGAGAATCAAACTCTGTATTTTGCTGAACTCCATGGACTTGCCACGGGACCGTCGGCACCAAGGTCAGCTCTCAGGTACAAAGGTGCGACTTCTAGGCTAGTTACAGATTCATGCTGGCATAAGCTGGCTCTTGAATTTAATTCTTTGCAATGCAGGAGAGAATATGAAGCAGGCCAAATTTCCCCAGTACTGTCTCCCTTGGACAAGGTAGGAGAAAAGTTGTGGGATGCTACAGGGAGGCAAATGGTTGGGTGCCCAGGAGCTCCCCTCATTGTTTTTGCCTTAAAATAAAATGAATGACTCCCCCCCTGCCCCCGCCACTGACTTTTATACATGATTATGACATAACTGGATTAAAAACAAAACAAAACAAAAAACCAGACAGGTTTGTCTTTGACTGTGTGGCATTTGAGAAGGTTTCATCTCCTCTCTGGCAGGAATTGTTATATAAAAGCTGTCTTTAAGAAACAGAACTCTGCCAGAAGAAACCCCTCATTATAGGCTAGCTGCCATCTGTGAGATGCGCACGTCTTTGATAAAAAAACTGTTTCCTAGAGAACTGCATTTAAGAAAAAAATATTGCACAAACCTGATCAAGCTACTTCTAATCGTGAGTCCTCTTTGTACTGTTCTTTTGACACCCTACCACCTCTGTCATTTTGATAACTGCCCCTTGGGGACATTCACTTACATTGAAAATACAGGATATAAATTATGTAAGCAAACAAATATATCTTTAAGCAAATTTTATTCCACCCTTCAGCACAAAGGCCCACGGGTGGCAAACAAATCAAATAGCTCTCCTCCACTGCCTTTTATAATCGCAACAGACCTGTGACATAGGTTAGCTGAGAGACAGAGAGTGACTGGTCCATGCCCTTCATGACTGGGTTGGGAATGGAATCTGGACCCCCCAAGCCTTAGGACTTATCCAGACTTACCTTTTGTCCTGCTCTTTCCAGGCACAGGTTTGCGCTGAAAAGCTTTGTATCCAAGCAGGGGTGGGGGTTTTTTTGGGGGGGGAATGGGTCCATAGATTGCTGTTTGTTCCAAATATGCATTAAAGAACAGGGTTTTTTTTTTTTTAAAAAAAGGAAAGCTCCAGTTTGGGGGGGGGGAGGCACTTGGGCATCATTGAGATACTTGGGAGTTACTGCATAAACCATTGGTCTATTTAGCTACATTGGGAAGTGTTGTAGCTCAGCGGCAGCGCATCTGCTTTGCATGCAGAAATTCCCAGGTTCATCATGCGGGAATTTGCAGTCAAAATAACAAATGCATGTTTGCTAAATAAGGAGATGAAGGGGTTAAGACTCACAGAGTTTCTGATTGCTAGAGAGGGCAGTGTGTGATGTCACTTCCCTTGAGTTCTCTGGCAGGAAAAAGACAAAAGGATTTAACCCTTTCTATTTGCCCTTGCCTCAGATATCAGCCTCTTTTTCACCATGCTTCTGAGGCAGACCGATGTCTGCCTGGTCTCTGCTTTAAGCAGAGACTTCATTTTGAACCCAGCTATGTAATCTGCAATCTAGAAGTAGAATTTGCCTCTCTTGTTTTCATTACTGATACTGCTGGAATCAAGTGCAAGACTTTATGTAAGTAAAGACTATTTTTATTCTTAATCTACAGTCTGTTGCGTGATTCTCTTAATTAAGAAAGGAAAGGGCTAACAGACTGGATAAATTGCAATAAGTCTACACAGCCTAGTCCCAGAGCTTCCACTTCAATGCTTCAAGGGTTGGTGTTTTAAACTCTGCCAACTAATTGTTTTACTTTTAAATGTTCTGCTCACACATGTGAGTAACAGGGAGGATAAATGGTAATATATATCCCATCCTGCCTATAGAATCCACCCAACACGTTACCTGGTAGGGCTGGAAGAGAGCCACTTCCAGCCAGAGAATACTGAGCTACCTGGACCAATGGTCTGATTCAATAAAAGGTAGTTTCCTCCATTAGCTTAGCACTGTCTCTTCCTGCCAACATCTGTGTGGGTCTTTCTCAGCTCTGTTGTTGGAGAAAATGTGAAGAGGACCCAGGATTTTCTGCCTGCAATCCCCAGCTTCATTCCCCAGCATCTCCAGGGAAAGACCCCTGCCTGAGACCCCAGAGAGCTGGTGCCGGTCATTGTAAAGATAGATGGACCAAGGGTGTGACCTGGTATAAAGCAGATTCTTATGCACTTTAGATGTATTAGTTTCTGGAAACTTTGGTTCCCCAACACCCCAACTTTCAGCCCTGGAATGGGCCAACTAATCAGCATGATTTACCATGCTTGAATTCATGGAATCATTGAACTGCTGAATTGGAAGGGAGCCTGAGTGTGATCTGGTTCAACCCCTGCAACTCAGGAATCTCAACTAAGGTATCCTTGACAGAGGGCCATCTACCCTCTGCTTAAAAACCCCCAGTGAAGCGAGGCGTCCACTAGGGAGACACGTTTTATTCTAGAAATGGAAGTTAAGTGCTAGAAAACACCCCGGTCTGTACTTTTCACCTGGTAGGAAGAACATGAATGCAACCCGCCCCCCTTGGTTTTGCAGGGGGATGCTTAGATACTAGCAGGCTCCCCCACCCACATTTGTGCAATCTGAAGTGGCACTGGCAAACCCTCTCTGCTTCTCCTCAGCTTCAGCAAGCATGGCCCATGGCCAAGGATGATTGAGAGTTGTTGTGGTTCAGTAACAGGCAGAAGGCCAAAGGTTCCCCATCCTGGTACAGTTGTACCTTGGGTTAAGAACTTAATTCATTCTGGTGGTCTGTTCTTAACCTGAAACTGTTCTTAACCTGAGGTACCACTTTAGCTAATGGGGCCTCCTGCTGCCGCTGTGCGATTTCTGTTCTCATCATGAAGCAAAGTTTTTAACCCAAGGTACTATTTCTGGGTTAGTGGAGTCTGTAACCTGAAGCATCTGTAACCTGAAGTACCACTGTACCCAGAAACTCCAAAAATGCAAAAATGTTAATTGGTGTGTGTGTGTGTGTGTGTGTGTGTGTGTGTGTAAAAAGAATACAAAATCTACCGGCACGGCATTTGAACACTTTGAGAACTGCAGTACATCTCTGGGGATCTGCTGACCTAGGACCTGAGATTTTTTTTTTGCTTAAATGGCCATCGGTGATGCACACAGTGTACTCCTCCGTGTTACCTCTGCTGCTTAATGTGCTCCAGTTGGCAGTGGCTGGGGACATCCTGCAGTCGAAACTAATAGCTGGGGAAGAGGCTGTTGCTGCCTCAGCAGCCCATTGCAGGCAGAAACTTGGTTAGGAGTAAGAAAAATGCAATTGGATTGGACATTAGTGGTTGTGCAAGGCCTCCCTCAGGCCATGGAAGGAAAGGGAGAAGGTGTGTAAAGTAGCTTGAAAGGCTCAGCATGACTTTGCAGAGAAGAGATGGATTTGCGGCAGTAAATGAGAACCGGTATGCATTAGGGATGAGTGGCTTTATCAACCTAGGTTTCTCCTTTTCTCAGTCTTTTCAGCTCTCCACATTCCTGCATCAGTTTACAAAAGTATTAAATAAAATAAATTCAAAAGCGAATTTATCTTAATGCAACCATTTAGTATGCAATTTTGCCATATATATACATTTTAGTAAACTCATCCCAATATAACACATTTTTTGTATGTTACTTCCACCAGCATTCGCCACAATTTCCCCCTAGTAAATGCATTTTTCCTATGGTTTACTTGGCTAGAGCACTGCACTACAAAAGTGTGAATTTTGAAGGATGGCAGTGACCCAATTTCCACATTGTTTCAGGAAGTGCAAATTAAATAGGTTCATCTTTATTTTATTTTTTTGAACTGAACTGAACCTTTCCTCCCTTCCTAGTATAGATGGAGGTGATTGGATAAAGTGATAAAACAATACCAATAAACTAAAATGAAGATATATTTTAAACAACATGTAGGACCCCAAGATTGGCTAAGACACCAAGGGATAATCAGAGAAAAAAATTGGAGGAATGCTTTTGCAGACAAGGCTAACAGAGAAAATGAAAGAGGTGTAGCCCATTTCCCAGGAGCTAGAAATCGACTCCACTCTATTCTTGCTGAGGAGGGAGGGGCTAAGATGAGCTGGAAGATAATGTTTGGGGGAAAGGGAGGTAGATAGACAAAGTTGAGGTTAAGAGTGGAGAGGCTCAGCACCAAGTGGTGAACATCCAGTCTTTCTGTCATTCAATAATCATAATGAGCTGTGGCATTTTTCAGTGCAGTTGCGATCCCTTTTGCATTTAATTTTTAATCTGCTGTTGGACCCCACTGAGTCTGCCTGCCCCTCTTTAACACACTTCCAGGGCTTCTGCCTGCAGGAAGTGGTGGCATGGAGATTTCCAGTTTGGCTGCTTCATGGCTGATGCACCCTGTGCAACAAATCAGGAAAACAACCCCAGGGCTTCCTCTCAACTTTGGAGCTTGAGAGGGGCAGGGATGGCTGTGTACCTTCTGGGGTGATCCCTTCCCACCTCACTTGGGAGGAGGGCTGACCATGTATCACACTCACCCAAAATTGTATGTCATCATCACAACCACGCAAGAAAATAAGAAAGCCTGCTTATCCCGGCCTGCAAACTCTCTCGTTGCAAAGCTTTACTTAAGAAAGAAAAGCCAACTTTGAAATTAAAAAAGCACACCGCCAAAGGCTTAAATATAATCCTGTTAGATATGATGCCTATTGCGATCACAGTAGGCAATTTAGAAGGAAGATAATTTCAAAGAAATGTGCATTTGATGACTTTATTATTATTTTTTTAAAAAACCTTCATTGGCCTGTGTGTTTGCCATCTTAATTTCCTTCTGTAGCTTTCTTCCTGGCAGGGTTTATTTTGTGACTGTTTCTGGATTCCAAGGCCAGTTCTGATCTGGAATAGAGAATAAATAATAGAGCAGGAATGATGAGGCTGTTTCTAATCTAGTTGACTTTGGAATTACTGACTTTGCTGTGGGGGTGGCCCTCCAGGTGTTGATGTAATCCAGCTTCCTGGATGTGAAGCAGAGACCCCACCTGCACTATGCATTGAAAGCAGTATCATACCACTTTAAACAGTCATGGTTTTCCCCTCAGAGAATTCTGGAAGCTGTAGTTTGTTTTGGGTGCTGAGAGATGCTAGGAGATGGCTGTTCCCCTTCACAGAGTTACAATTCCCAGAGTTCCTTGGGAAAAGAGATTGACTGCTAAACCACTCTGAGAATTGTAGCTCCTTGAAGGGATTAGAGGTCTTCTAGCAGCTCTCAGCATCCATAACAAACTACATTTCCCAGGATTCTTTGGGTGAAAGGCATGACTTCTTAAAGTGGTATGATACTGCTTTACATGTATAGTGCCAATGGAGCCAGAGACAGCCATAGAAACA
The DNA here is from genome assembly GCF_965113315.1 of Podarcis vaucheri. Lineage (NCBI taxonomy): Eukaryota > Metazoa > Chordata > Lepidosauria > Squamata > Lacertidae > Podarcis > Podarcis vaucheri. Next base: position 73,469,087 of record NC_138765.1, on the reverse strand, counting down.
GGAGACATGTTGGGGTTGTTCGAGCTCCATATCACTTTCCATTGAGAAGGTGTGGTAGACTAAATCCCATCTGCATCAATGATTCTTGCTTGCATACATATCTGTATTTATAGACTGCGCTGTAACAAAGCTCTTGTGTGGCTTAAAGTTTTCACACTGCAGGAAATAACGTTTAGGCAGGCTGACCCTCTGATACTTTCCTTCTTAGAAACTGGCAGCTGCTTTGAGGGTCTGTGGTTAGATCTGGTAGGCTGCCTTTGCTCTTGTTGCTTCTGGTACAGCACGGCAAACATACAACTCCTGGTTCTCTAGTGCATCTTCACAGATGGTGATGCTCTAGGAAATACGTACACAGTGTGCATTAGAGCAAGAATTGGGCTTCCACCAACAGTACTCAAAACTGAGAATGTTGGTTGGGGGAATCTTTTGAGACTGCTAATCTCCACTTCTACGAAGACAACAACAGCTAGGCCAGACCTTCGGTCTGAGGCAGCTACTCCCAAGAAGCCTACAGGCAATTTAAATGAATACTCCACACATTCCCAAAGTATTCAGAGGTGTACTCGCAATGTTCTCTGCAAGTTTAAGTGTATCAGAATACGCCCACCCATACTTACAGTATATGGGAGAAAGATTTATAAAAATAAAAAATGAAGATTAAATGTGGGAACAGAACACAAGTATGAATGGAAGCATAGGAAAATCACATTGACTATTTCTGAAAATGGAGGTTCTATTTACCGTAGGTTTCCTGGCCATTGATAGACTGTCAGTAATATTTTGGGTGAGATGAAGCATTCTCTCTCTCTCCTCCACCCCACCCCACCACACAGACTTGGAACATATACTCCTACCAATATTTTATGAGCTCATCAGGAAAGTGCTTTTCCGTGTTTTCTGTCCAAGGTTTTTGTGAATCCAGCAGCGAGAATCCTACAAACAAGAAGCTTCCTTTTGCAAGCCCAGCAGCTTAATAGGCTTTGTAGAGGGTGCCTTCCTTCCATGTCTAATGACTTTAATATGGCAAAGTAGCATTTAACAGTAGTTTGATATCCATCACCAAAGCATTCACAGTTCAGCTCAGTCCTGTCTTGGCAGAGTTCCGTAAACAGCGTGAATGCCTCGACATCTTTCTTTTGTTTAATCTCCAGGGTTTCTTTGCAATTAGTTTCTGTATGGCATGGAAAGAAATTACTAAATTTTTAAATGCCCAGAATGTTTTGTAATCTGTGTAATTTTGCTGTCTTTTTCAAAAAAAGATCCCTGCTGCTGTTTGATCCTTTCCAGGCTTCCTGCTGCCAAGGAATCCACAGCCCAGGGATGTTTAAAAACCTTCAGCATTATTTTCTCTAAAAAGTTCTGACAAAGGACACCATGTATTTGGGACACCTATCTTCAAAAGTGGATCTGTATTTATTCAGGACATTTATCTGAAAAAGTTGTACTTTTCCTTTTCCTTTTGCTGTGGCATTGAGGATAGGCTTAGCGTTCCCAACTGGTTCATTCTCATGTTTACTTTGCACCTGTGCTGCCCCCAGGTTTTGGCCCTTGCTTTGGGCACAATGCCATCAATGCCCCTCCTGTAGTGGGCTGATCTCTTCACTTCTGTTACTACCGGACATTTGCTTGTGATTTACTCTTCCAGGCCCTAATCCACAGCCTTTCCCAGAAGGTGAGGACAAGGCAAGTGGAGACCTCTGCTCTTTCTCCTTGATGACACCAGTCCTTGCATTTTGAAGAGGTCCAGTGAACTGGTAGCAACTGCAAGGAGGAAGAGAGAACGAGGGGACTCATGTGGGGGACAGCAAAGTTCCCTGCAGTTCTAACCTTTGATGATTGCAGCCTGCTTTGCATTCCAGCGTTAAGTGCCTTTTCTAATGGTGTTTATTTACTAAAAATATTGCACACCACCCACTTATATAAAACGTCAAGCCTGTGCATGGCAGTGGATACAATTAAATATATGCTACCATAAATGATCACAAAAAGGACCGGCTCACCTTCAAGAAAAAATTCAAAATGAATAGGCCAGTTGGCATGAAAAGTTATTTAAGAGACGTCTGAAGGTTATAGCAGAAAGCATGCTGCCTGAATCTCAGCTAGAAGAGTATTTCACAGCATGGAACCGATGACACTAAACGTGCCCAGCTTCTAGTTGAAGCTAACTGGACTTTTTAAATGCGGGGTGCAGCTAACAGCACCGCACTGGGTGATCTAGACATGGGGTTGAGTAGAGATATAAGGACTCAGACAGTCCTTAAGGTATCCAGGGCCCAAATTGTTGAGGGCTTTGTTTATTTTCATGGCACACCTTATTCCTGTGACTGAGATTTGCTTTAACTTTTTATATACTGAATTTAAAATTGTTGTAACCTGCCCTGGGACCTGTTGTCAGGGCTGGTTCAGCTGCAGGTCAGCATGGAAACTCAGAGGTGAGCAGTAAAGTTGATTCTTTGTTCAATGAAACAGAGTACAAACAGAGAAACCTACAGAGAGTCTGGCCCCTGGTAAAGAAGGAGGAGGAGGAGGAGGAGGAGGAGAATTTGGACTTAATATCCCACCTTTCACTCCCCTTAAGGGGTCTCAAAGTGGCTAACATTCTTCTTTCCTTTCCCTTCCCTCAACCACAACAAACACTCTGTGAGGTGAGTGCAGCTGAGAGACTTCAGAAAAGTGTGACTAGCCCAAGGTCACCCAGTAGCTGCATGTGGAGGAGCGGAGACACGAACCTGGTTCACCAGATTATGAGTCCACCGCTCTTAACCACTACAGCACACTGGCTCTGTTCTGGGCCGCCCACTTCCCTGCAGTCCTAAGCTTCGTTGGTGGGGTGGGGAGACTGTGCTCATTCCTCTGTTACTTGCAAAGCCCTCTGTATCCTTAGAGACAAGGGAGGAGGGAAGCTGAATACAGTAGGACCAGCAGGCTCCTGTGAATCTGTTGGAACCTCAGCCCCACCTCTTTCTCAGCTCCCTGTCCTGTGTCTGCAATGCTTTCTGCATCTTCTTCCTCTCTCTCACTCAAGCCTGTTGCTTGCTCAGCATCCAACCCTTCTGCCTCCCCACTTCATTCTCTGACCTGTCTCCCCTGACTCCAAGCCTTCCTCTTCTGAGACTTCCTAAGGGGGATTCTCTGGCTGGAGCCTCCCACCATTCCTCATCGTCAAGTCTGTCCCTGATATCTGGATGAATGGGGCATTGTAATGAAGGGTGGGTAATAAATGAAATAATAGCCTTCCTGCTTGCTGTACATAAAATGTGGCAGAAACTAGGCACCCACCAAGACAAATAGCAAACATGTGCAGCGCTCTACACTCAGGTCGCTATGAAGGTATTCTAGTACTCTCAGCATCTGAAGTCCCATTGAATGAATAGCACCTATGGAAGTGGACCCTCAATATCCCCCCCATGCACAACCTGTTGTTTTTGCTTCTCTTTCCTTACCACTTTCTGCCTCCTCTTCCAACTAAACTACCGAACTGCTTGCAGTATTGCTTAGACAGGTTTTTTTTAAAAAAATCCCCCATTGAGGCTGCATTTCAAGATGATTGATCTTTGAATGAAATGTTGGGATGGTTTCAAGGAACTCTCTTTTCATCCAAAATAAGAACTGGACAGATGGGCGCTGCATCCGTTTTCCAACGGCATCGCCTCTGTGAATCTTGCTCTGCCTCCTGGCCTGCTCTTCTCATTGCTCTGGCTTGCACCTGGACCCTCTTCTACACCCCCCCCCCGCTTGAACATACAAGATTCCTCTGTGAAATGCAGCTCGCCTTTTCCTTTGCCAGCTCAGTGGTGGAAACTGCCAGCCGGCTGACAGCTCACCACTTATTTACCATAAAGGCGCCCTCTCCCTTGTTGAAAGTGGTTGATGAGCTAAGATGTTACCAGCTGCCTAGGAGTCCACAGCAGCCAGCAAAAGCATCCTGCCATTTTGACGAGAGATTGAGCTTTAATTATGTTTGTTGTTGTTTCAAGAAAGCAGAACTACAATTATTTACATACATCAAACACAGACACTGCTAAGCAAACGAAACTTTGGACCAGGAAAAAATCCCAGCAACCACAATGGCATAATATGATTTGCCCAGGCATTTTAGATGTTGCTGACACATGGTTTTTATCCTAGTGGCATTCTGCGGTTGATTGATTGAATGAACGCATTCTAAATACCCGCAAAATAATAAAATAAATGAAGAACTCCAGTGGCAACAGTAAATGTAGACTTAGCTTCCTATGCGCTATACATTTACGTATTTTTTGCTCTATAAGACACACTTTCCCCCTCCTAAAAAGTAAGGGGAAATGTGTGTGCAGCTTATGGAGTGAATGCAGGCTGTGCGGCTATCCCAGAAGCCAGAACAGCTAGAGGGAGCGCTGCACAACACTCCCTCTAGCTGTTATAGCTTCGCACGAAGCCTCTGCAGGACATGGGGAGCCTTCATCCCTGTGCCCTGCAAAGGCTTCGTGGAGCTATCCCTTGATTTTGCGGGAGGTGGGGAAGGGACAGAGTGCACAGCTCTGTCCCTTCCCCCACCTCCCAGAAAAGTCCCCAAGAGCTGCACTCCCTTTAAAGAACTGCGTGGAGTGTCCTCTTGGGGGTTTTTCCCCAAGGAGGGAGAAAGGCAGCCGTTCAGTGATGGGCTGCCCTTCTCCCTCCTTCTGGAAAAGCCTGCAAGCGCCTCACACACGCTCCTCGCGGGTCGTGAAAGGGAGAGCTGAGCAGAGCTTGGGATGCATGCAGGCTCTGCTCAGCGCTCCCTTTAAAGATTTTTTCCCCTTGCATTCCCCCTCTAAAAACTTGGTGCGTCTTATGGTCAGGTGCGTCTTATGGAGTGAAAAATACGGTAAGCCGGTATCATACCAGTTTAAACAGCCACGGCTTCTCCCAAAGTATCCTGGGAACTGTAACATGTTAAGAGTGCTGGGAGTCATTAGGAGACCCCCTGCATGTCTTATGGAGCTACAATTCCCAGAGCTCCCCAGGAAGAGAAATTGACTGTTAAAGCATTCAGGGAATTGTAGCTCTGCTGAAGGGCACATAGATCTCCTAACAGCTGTCATTGCCTTTAGCAAACTATGCTTTCCCATGATTCGTTGGGGGAAGCCAATATGGCTTAAAGTGGTACAATACTGCTTTGAATGTGTAGTGCAGATGCAGCTCTATAATCTGTGGTGCTTTCATCAGTCATCATACAAAAGTAAGGGGCCTATACTGTAGTGCAGTTATACAAACTAGCATCCAAACTAATTATAAAGAAAAAGGGGGATTTAGACTACACATTAAGAAGAACTTCCTGCGTGCATGTTTCCCACTTGCCTCTGGTTGGCCATTGTGAGAACAGCAAGCTGGATTACATGGGCCATTGGCCTGATCCAGCAGGGCTCATTTTATGTTCTTATGTGCCTGATAGTATGAGCTTTTGACAGTGGAATAGACTTCTTCAGGATGCTTGGAGACTCTCCTTCAATATAGTTTTTTAGGCAGAGGGTGTATGGCATAGCAATGGATTTCCTGTTATCAGCAGATTATTGAAGTTCCTTCCAGTGATGCTACAAGTGGTGCAAACTTAATGGTACTGGTCACGTTGTCCATTTCATTTGTTTTCAATCACATGCATAGAAATCTCTCTTTTTTGGTGGGGTGGCAGTATTGGTATATTTGCTGTATGAATGAATTGATGTCTCTAATAATATATGTTGGTCTCTGAGATTAGACCACTAGCACTGAGATACTATAAAATGCCCATGGGTAGGGAATTCACAGTTGGAGCTCAATGGTGTATGACTCCCAAAGAAGATAATGATCCATTTTAGAAGTGTGCCATATCACATAAATCACTCCCAGGCTGATTCTCACAGTGAAAGAGAGGTGGCACTTCAGTCCGAGATCGGTCAACCTCTTTACTAGGAATCATCAACACTTCTTAAGCATCCTTTATTCCCTAGCAGGTGTGTGATCGTGATTTACTGTCTAAGCAGGTATGGCTATAACCTTGCTTTGGTCTGAGAGCCAACCTTCTTCTTAAAAGTAAGAGCTGTTTAACCATAGAGCAGGTTGCCTGGTGAAGTGGTAGGTTGCCCTTTCTTAGATAGAGAAATTTAATCAGAGGTTGGAGGGTTGATCCATCAGGGACTGATGTTGTTCCACCCTGCCATGGGACAGGGCATTGGATGATATGACCTTCAAGGTGAGATAAAGGAACAAAGCTCTGTGGTAGAGAATCTGCTTTGTATGCAGAAGGTCCCATGTAGGGCTGGAAGAGATTCCTGCCTGAATCCTTGGAGAGCCATTGCCAGTCGGTAGAGAGCTCGAGGGGCGAATGGCCTGGCTTGATGTAAGACAGATTTGACAAAACTCATGCTTCTATAAGCTGTGCTGGAGGTGGAATAACCAATTTCTCCCCTACAAACCGGACCATCTGACGAGATAAACATCTGGGGCCCTGTTTTGTGTCCCCCTTTCCCTTCAAACAGTGGGCAGCAGGCAAGGCCTTCATCATGGTGGCATCCTGATTGCAGAGTCCTATCCCCAGACACCATCATCCGATCACATTGCCACTACCTTTCAGGGGCCAGGTGAAATCCCCAGTCTCCCAGATCTCTGGTAGCAAATAATACGGGTCTACTCACCTCTGCTGCCTGACATCCTCTGGTGCTTAAGCAGTATTATTTTCAGCTTGTTTGCTGTGGCATTTTAGAAATTGTTTATAAATTGAGTTGTCAGCTGCCTCTAAGGCCCAGTGGTGTGGAACGCCAGGATGGACATTTTTTAAAACACACAAATAAATAAATTAGAAATAAAGTTCACATCAGGGGAAGCCGCTATCTTTTTGCATTAGCAAGTTGCATTTCGCTTTTCTAGTTTTCTGGGGCTGTGATTCTAATAATACGTCTATGGAGTAAGTCTTAATTGAACTCTCTCTGGGACTTGCTTTTGAGTAAATGCACTTAGGATGACACTGTGAGTTCACAGCGAGTTTATTTTCTTCTAACTTCTAGATGAGAATTTAGATTTCCCGCCCTCCCCATGAAAGTTTGTTTAATCGCCTTTAAAACCATCAGGCCCACAGATCTGTAAAGATTTGTTTAACTGTGGGCCCCTCAGATATCCTTTTTTAATGTGCATTTATGACAATGGGTGCTTATTGTGGTGTAGGGGCAGTTATGCATGATCTAGCTTTCAATACTCTTTGCACCTGCAAAAGTTTGAGACGGGCATCGTGTTTCATCTCCACTCAGTGCATGTCCTGTAACTTCCTGCAAAACTATTGCAACTTTTATACCACAGTTGTTCTGGGTTTAGGTTTCTCTGTCTTGCTTTAATAGCACTGTAGCACAAGAGTGCCCCTCCAGAAGGCAATAATGTGCTAACTTTGGGGAAGCGTTGAAGAAAAACTAATAAAGCAAAATGTCATTTGGATGGTTTTGTATAAACCTAGCACTCATACACTATTATTGCATCAATTGCACCCAGTTCAAAGGAACCCTGTAAGGCTATAGATTACTGACAGTGTGATTTGTGTGCCATTCAATTGCACACTGGATATACAAGATATTACAGAATGAATCAGCACATATAAATACTGCTGGGAGATGATTGCATACACTCCAATATTTTCACGCCCCAAATCGGGACACCAGGAGGGGCCTGCCTTCTGGACCGGCATTGTGGCACGAATTTGCTAGGGTGCTAGCCCAAATAACGGGACATTCCAAGATGCAAACAGAAGCAAGGATTGGCTTCTGTGATTCCAGATGCCCCACTTAAAATGGGACATTTGGGGAAGTATGCGACTGAGTTGTGCCTTTCGATAGCTAAACTCTCGATGAGAGCAGCTGCAGGTAGGTTGTGCCGTTCTGAATTTGTGCTGGGTGATTTCCATTTTAATTTCCTAGAATCCTGCCTTGGGGCATTGTGGGAACATAAAAATGGCAGCTGCCAGATCCAGCTTAACGTACACATGTTTGTATGAAATCTTCCCTGTCGTACTCATTTCTGCATGTTATTTTCACCAATATATGCATTTTTGTACACATTATTTGGCTGGAGAACTGCACTGCAAAATTTGAAGAGGTGCAAATCTGGAAGGGTTGTTTCTGTTCACATATTGTTTCAGAAGGTGTGAATTAGGTAGGTTGGCCTTTCATTGTGAACCGAATCTAATTTCTCCCCCATCCCTGGGTGTGAGAATGTGCCAATTGCAGGAGATCACATTCCTACTACAGGTAGATTTCTCTGGAGCCTCAAGTGTAGCGTTGAGCCATCTCTGAGCCTGACAACCTGGAGGATTGGAAGCCTTTGAGTCTTGGGAGGTGTGCATCTCCCTGCTTATCTCTTCCAAACTAAACATTTCCCCCTCTTCTTGCTACCCCCGCTCACGTTGCTGACAGCACGAAGACAACCTGTCTTCATGTAATCAACAAACAGCAAATTACTTCTGGGTGCATTTGTCAGCCCCGTTGAGGCCACCCGTTTGCTTCAGTCTAAATTGTGAACGGCAGAAGAAGGGAAGCTTTCACTTAGCATTTACCACAAGCATGGCAACCCTATTACGCCTGAGTTAAAAGGAATCGGATCACTTGGGCTGCTTCTATTAGCACTTTGCACAAATGGCAGCCAGCCAGTGAGCCAGAGTGGCAGAGGAAGCTGTAGGAGTGATTGCAATCGTGGCGTTCTTTAGCTTCATGTCTTGGCAGTGGGAATAGGTTTCTAAATCTTGCTTTTAGTTTTGTTTCCGCCATTAAAAATGAAGTAAATGCAGTGGGCGGTATCAAACCAGTGATTGGGAATAGCCGCCAAGACTATATAACACCAGCCCTCAAAGACCTACATTGGGCTCTCAGTACGTTTCCAAGCACAATTCAAGTGTTGGTGCTGACCTTTAAAGCCCTAAATGGCCTCAGCCCAGTATACCTGAAGGAGCATCTCCACCCCCATCATCGGGCACAGACACTGAGGTCCAGCTCTGAGGGCCTTCTGGCGGTTCCCTCATTGCAAGAAGCGACGTTATAGGGAACCAGGCAGAGGGCCTTCTCGGTGGCTGCACCCACCTTCCCATCAGATGTCAAGGAAATAAACAACTATCTGACTTTTAGAAGACATCCGAAGGCAGCCCTGTTTAGGGAAGTTTTTAAAGTTTGATGTTTTATTCTGTTGTTGGGAACCGCCCAGATGGGTGGGGTATATATAATTTTATCATCATCATCATCATCATCACCACCACCATCTTGTCAGTACCAGTACAACAAGACTTCCCCTATTCTCTCATGTGCACCATCCCCATATTTGCTTCAGAGGTGTTGGGAGAACCCTGGAGCAGATTTAGAGGGTGTAAGGTGAGGAGGAAAGGGAGAAACGTCCCAAAGCACTAGTAGTGATCCTTGTGCTAACAGAACCCGGACTTAGCACTTAGCTTTGAACAGAACACAGCATATTTTTTTCAAAGCCCCGAGTGGCTCTTGTGCCATTTTGTAATTGGCTTGGCTGATGGGTGGCTCAAGAAAATAAGACCATGATGGCCAGCTTACATCAGGGGTGGACAACATGAGTCCCTCCAGATGTCACTGTGCCAAAACCTACAGCAGGGGTATGGTTTGTGTGGCCTGCCAGATGTTTTTTAGAACATGCCTGCCATCCCTGAGCATTTTCCATGCTGGCTGAGACTGATTGGAATTGTAGTCCAAAACACCGGGAGAGCACCATGTCAACCACCCCTGGCTTACTTGGATCAGACCCAGGTCTCTCCATCTGGTTCCTCCCGGTTTCTCTCTCTCTCTTTTTTCAATTTTAAGTTCAGGTCTCCGCATTTCCATGTCAATTTGTGAATATATATATTTTTTAAAATATTCACAGTATCTTCTGAAAATTCTGCAACGTTTTTGTGCAATTTTCCTAATATAGTTTACTTAATATATTGCAATGCAGTTTCCCTGAACATAATGAATTTTTGCAAGTTATTTTCACAAATGTAGGCATTTTTTACGTACATTTTACCCAGTGTTTGATTTTTTTTGTACATGTACCTGGTAAAAACCAATACCTCAATCTGGGCTCAGAAGTAAATTGGCAGATCCAGATCTTTCACAATCAGTGAAATATATTTCCATTTGGCTGGATGAGTTAAAATTCTGACAGCCACATTCTGCACCAATTGAAGCTTCTGGCTAGTCTTCAAGGGCAGCCCCAAGTGCAAAACAATATTGTTACACGAAGGTACAGCAATCCAGTTCATCCCCACTCTCTTTAGATAGTCATGTGCATTAGTACATTCTTTTGAAAATGCGTTAAGCCAACCCTCCTGTGTTTGGGGACCGTCGTTCTCATTCTGCTGAGTGGGGCCCTGGACTTTTGCCCTGAAGTCCTGCTCTGAGAGCCTCTCTGGGTCTATATTTCGTCCAAGATTCTGTGTCACCAGCTACCCAGATGCTGCCGATTGATCACGAGAAGTGGGGTGTGGTTTTACACGGAGGCTCTACTTACCTGTCACAGCTAATTGCCATTGGCAGATGTATCATCCATGGTTTTCTCTTTTTTTAGAATGCCATCTAAGCTAACAGCTGTCACTGCCGTGTGGGGCAATGAATTCTAAGATAATTATGTGCCGTGTGAAGTACTTCTTACCACCAATCACCTTGACTGAGGGGTCCTCTGTATTATGAGAGGAGGAAAAAAAATCCTTCCCCTCTTTCTCCTCTCTGTGCATCATTTTATAAAGTCCCTTTCACATCCTCCCTTTGCAATCCTCTCCTCCTATCCTTAAGCTAAAAGGTCCTGATGCCTGGGCTTTTCCCTTGCTCAGTGGCAGAGCATCCCTCTTTGCATGCAGAGGTCCCTTGCTTCAATCCCTGGCATCTTCAGGTGGGGCTGGGAATGAACTCTGTCTCAGCCCCCTGAAGAGCTGCTGTTCGTCAGTGTTGACCAGTGGCTTCCTACGCTCCCTCAAAATATTGACAGTCTGGGAGCAAACCACAGTATCTTCTCCGAGAGCCAGTGTGGTGTAGTGGTTAAGAGCGATAGACTCGTAATCTGGTGAACCGGGTTTGCGTCCCCGCTCCTCCACATGCAGCTGCTGGGTGACCTTGGGCTAGTCACACTTCTTTGAAGTCTCTCAGCCCCACTCACCTCACAGAGTGTTTGTTGTGGGGGAGGAAGGGAAAGGAGAATGTTAGCCGCTTTGAGACTCCTTCAGGTAGTGATAAAGCGGGATATCAAATCCAAACTCTTCTTCTTCTTCCAGGAAGGGAGTACAATCTGCGACCATGGCCATGTGCAATTTACAGCTGCCCCCTCAGGTCAATCTTGTGGGATACAGCCTTTGTGCCGCAACTCTTCACAAGCCTGTTGCTCCACCTCTGCCCACCCTCTTGGCTGTCGCCGAATGATCTAATAAAGAAAATGTCTGTGAAGGTTGATGGGGTCAGCGCTCTCTCTCTCTCTCTCTCTCTCTCTCTCTCTCTCTCTCTGACACAACCCTCCAGCTTCCTTGGGGTGAGAAGCACGGTGTTTGTTTTGAAACAAGGACCAGAGCAAGACAGCAAATCAGAGAGAGAGATATGTAGCAGGGATCAATCAACTCACAGTGGCAGTAGCAGCGGGTGCAAGATGTGCATCTGTCTTTTGGCATCCCATCTGTTTCTCTTGCTCTTCCACCGGGAGGCCAACGTTTTGACAGGCATCCCTTCTCCCTTCAGTCGTTTTCGTTTATCCAGCCTGCCAGCTGATGTGGAATTGTGTGTGCTTTTAAATGAATGAACGAAGACTTGGATCATTGCCCCCACCAACATTCACATAGCCCAGAAATCTCATACTTGTCAGAATGCGCCTCCCCTGAGTCAAGGAAACAGTGGTGTGAGCCTCCCCAACTGGGGTAAAACACTCCTGGCAAGACTATTTCTCTAGGTCCCTTGCGAAAAGCCGTTGCTCAGCAGCAGAGCAAATGATCTGCATGCAGACCCCACACTCCTGGTTCAGTTCCAATCACCTTCACTTTAGAAGCTATGATGCTTGCTTCAAATCCTAGGGAACTGCTACCAGTCTGAATAGATAATACTGGTCCAGGCAGATAGCCCGACATAGACAGAGGTTGCTTCCTATGTAGTAGTTATTTGTGTATGTGGTGGAATCGGTGTGCCTGACCTTATTACAAGAGGGCAGGTCCCTGTCTTGAAGGACTTACAATCTAAAATTGGACACTGGGGAAACAGAGAAAATGGAGACAGTGGTAAATCATAGGAGGCAGGGAAGTGTTGTAATACCAGTCAGATCTAGCCCAGTAAAGAGTATTCATTGACTGGCACTGGCTCTGGAGAATTTCAGGCAGAGGTCTTTCAAAATATCTGCTCCCTGATCCTTTTAACTGGAGATACCTGGGGTGGAACCAGAGACCTCTTGCCGAGGATGGATCTGTCAAAATTAGGTTTCACACATGCCTGATACAAAGACCATTCTGCCTCATTTTCACTTGCAAAATACTTGCAAAAAAAGAGAGTGAATACTTTTGAGATGGACTTAAGGCTGTGTTCTAAATTATTTCTTTTCTTTTCTTTTTTAAAAAGCAAAAGCTAACTTTCTGGAGCAGGTAGAAGGTGGCACTGCATGGGTTGGAATGTGTCCAGATAAAGCCCCTTCTGGTGGATGGAATGTGATGACACACTGTCACTCACGGTGACATTGCATGGAGAAAAATATCAGTGCTATGTTTGGCAGGAGTGCAGATTCTGGAGCTTGCCATGTTCCAATCTCATTCAGAAAGCTGCCGTCCAGGTGAGTTTGCTTTGAAATGGGGACATTTCACTGGCATTCCCCATGCAGACTTACCTTCTGCACATGAAGCATGTGCTCTGCCACTGAATTATCCTGCAAAGAATGCCAGTAATTAAGAATAGGAGACTATACCGTTTCAAAGTGTTCTGTATTTTGTCTCCCTTTCCTATATTGTGAGCAAGCGTTGGGCTTTTTATGATTCTTTTCTCTCTCTTCACAACCCAAGATTATGCCCTTCTATTAAATGGAGCTTCATTAGACCTGTTCCACTTCCTGGCTTCCAAAGTCACCACAGCTGCTAAGAGATCCCAGCTCAATTCCAATAGTGCTTGATTTGACGTGTTACTTGAATGCCCTAATGAAACGCAAATAGGATTGTTAGGAATATGAATAGGAAGAATAAATTAATCTCTTAGCACAGCTTCCAGAAGAGCTTTATATTTGACAGTGCCACCATATATGAGCCAAATCAGCTTTATGATAACCACACATCCCAGAACCTACCTTTGGTATTCTTATAGAGAGCCAGTGTGGTGTAGTGGTTAAGAGCGGTAGTCACGTAATCTGGGAAACCGGGTTCGCATCTCCGCTCCTCCACATGCAGCTGCTGGGTGACCTTGGGCCAGTCATACTTCTTTGAAGTCTCTCAGCCCCACTCACCTCACAGAGTGTTTGTTGTGGGGGAGGAAGGGAAAGGAGAATGTTAGCCACTTTGAGACTCCTGAAGGGGAGTGAAAGGCGGGATATCAAATCCAAACTCTTCTTCTTCTTCTTATAAGGTTTTGCTTCATTTGTGCAGGATTAAAGTAACAATAATAGATTTTTAAATTATTATTTCTCCTTAAAGTGATGCATGGATTTGTGGCAGGACCCTTTCTAGAAGACCTCCAGTCCTGTTTGTTGAATTACTGGGATTCCTGCACTCCAGTAGTAGTCTCAAATACTCTTAACCCACTCTTAAATAACACCGCTATAATAAATTAAATCTAATAAATGCTGCAATGTCTTAGCCAAAAACCTCTTAGCACATTCTGGTGCTTTAAATTTCCTTTTCAAGTGGATTGAGTGGAGGTTTATAAATGAGATTCTTTAGCTGATGGAACTGTCCGTGGTCCTGTAAGTTTAATTCTGTCATCTCTTAACTGGCTGAAAACCTCTCAGCTGGGAAGACGGGAGAGGCTAGCTAGGAATGATTAGGAGTGAGCAATGGACAAATCCGTATATTTCAGTATATCTCAGTTCTGTCGCTTTCACATGTGTTCACTAATAAGAATGATTCATTTTATATGCCAACCCCTCTCCCCCCAATGAAGACAGAATTCAGGAAATGGGATAAAGGGTCACTTTATTATAACTTAGGCTCTGCAACATGCAAAGGAACAACTTAACATAATAGCAGCAAGTGTGGGCAGTCTTATCATAATAAGGCTTTTAAGGGCAAATAATCCCTGGCTCTTTGCAGTCGATCAATGAAGTCATTTTGTCTATTGAAGGAAGGGCTCACCTTCTGGCATGCAAAGACTTGCTGGCCCATCAATTCTTGCTGCAGAGTCCTGCTGGAAGGTGTCCTTTAACTGTGATATTGCCTGGGAGAGAGGGGTGTGTGGAGACCTCTGACTTTTGCATGGCTGGAATATAACCTGTTGTACAAAGGTAAGCTGTTGCTCTGCCCACGTGTGTGCATTGGGCCCCATCAAGCACCGGCATGCAGTCCTTGGATGGCTAGCCACCAAGGGGATGCAGCCCTCAAGAAGAAGAAGTCCCTGCACCTGGTATATGAGAAAATGAAGTTCCACATGCAGGGTTTCCAACATTATTAAATCACTGCTGTGCTCAGGCTCCTTAGCAGAGCTGCACCTGATTATATACCAGGCCCTTTTGTCTTGACTATACAACAAGGAAACCAGGCAAAGCCATCCATTCCCTTCTCAGTGTCTCTACTGTTTCCTTAAAAGCCATGCTCCGCAAACATTGCTGGCATTTAGAAGAGCTGAATCAATGCAAGTATCGGAAAACTGCTTTGTCTCTTACAAACTAGCCCTTGTCCCAGGGGAGAGAAAAGCTACAAACAGCTGGATGAGACATGCATTGAGGAGGTGTCTCCGCTGCCAGCCTTTTATTTCCGCCTACAGGATGTTAATAGGGATGATTTATGCCCTTGAGATCCTAACAGGTGAGAACTGTTTCCCTTGATCTAAAAGGGCAATTCGAAAGCTTTGAGTGCAATTTAGTGTTTGAGCATTCACCCAGAATAAGAAGTCCCCCTTTGCACCCTGCTCGGACAGAAATAACACCCATGCAGGAAAAATAATACCCTTGTGCACTATCACATCTCAATTAGGAGCTACCTCTATCCTGACTATTGGTCCGTCTAGCTCAGCACTCATTTCACAGCAGCTCTCCAGGTTTTCTGGCTTGTCTTTCGTTTGTTAACTGTCATCCAGGGGAGCCAAAATCCCCAATAACTCAGAGCTCATTTTTTTTAAAAAAATATTGCTTTAGAAGGGTCTTGCTATGTTATCCCTTTTCTATATATAGTATGGCATGTGGAAAATATAATACTTACAAATTTATGTAATGTGGTTTAGTTCCGTGAGGAATTACTGTATATTCTTTGTTGCTGCTGGTGGTGGTTGGCAATTTTTGAAAAGTAATTAAAAAAAGAAAAGGACGCAGGTGTTACTCAGCCCTACCTGGAGATGCTGGAGATTGAGAGATTGAACTGAGGACCTTTTGCATGCAGAACATGTGCCTTCCACTGAGCTATGGCCCTTATCACACAGGCACAATAGGGGACTTACTATGGGTGAATACACTCAGATGCTGTTTTTCACATTTAAATCAAGACAAAAATGGTTATCGGCTTCAGGATAGCCAAAGTTGTTTTGCTGGGGATATACGTGGGTTAGAAAGATGCCACAAACTCCTGCTTTCTGGTCTATGCTTAGTTTGTGCTTAAGTAAACAATGGTGCAGTACTCTGCAAGATTTCAGTTGCCCATTGGAAACAAAAACTTGCAGGTTGTTGTTATTGTTGTTGTTATTATTATTTGAGTTTATATACCGCCCTATACCTGGAGGTCTCAAGGCGGTTCACAGAAAAGATCACAACATATATAATCAGAATAAAAACAACAACCCAATAACACCCCCTCCGAAAAGAGCCACATTTTAAAAGGGCATTTTAATTCAAAATGCCCACAACGGTGTGCTGTTTTTGCCAATGACAAGCACTTATTGTTTGTTGAAAACAATTGAGCCAATAGCCCGGTTAACAAATAACAAAAGCCAAGTGAGCATGTGCAGAATGCTTTCTCCACCAGCACTAAGCACCCCCATTCCTCACGCACTGTGCTTTTTCAAATTCAGAGGAGAGGGGAAAACAAATGTGGTTGCTTTCTGCAAGTTGGGAGGGGAGAGTGGCTTTTTCACTGGGACAAGGCTCTGGGGGAAAACAAACAAACAAACTTGCCTTTCCAGGCTGAAATGGGGACGTTGGATGGCAAGCTGCACGTACTTGTTTATTTGCGCCTGTTCTCTGGACCTTGCTGTGTTGCAGCAGAGAAGAGGGCAACACTCCCTTGAAACCGAGAAGGTTGAAAAAAACAAACCCAAAAGCTCACAGCAGGTCTGTTGTGGGAGGGGCTTGTCCCGAGGAGGCGAGTAAGTTGCATTGCCTACAAGGTAGGAGAGAGAAGGATGAATGTGACCTACTTCTGCAAAGGCAGACTGAAGCATATGCCGGAGACAGGAAGGCACAGGAGGCTCGGTGCTTGGATGCGTCTGAGGTCAGCAGCATCCATAGGCGCTGTGGATAATAGCGCGCTGGAAACACTGGAAGTGGGCAGCGGAAGCTGATCCCGGAACAGACACACGCGCCCCTCTCTGCTGAGAAAAGTGCTCAGGGGAGAGCTTTCAAAACAAGGGTTTGTTTTCTCCAGATAGATAATCTCTGCAGCGAAGGTCCAATTTGGCAGCAGGTGTTTGTTTTCTATTAAACTGACAACGGAGAGGAGAGGGAGAAGGACATTAAGTAACAGTCGGTGTCTCAAACAATAAGAAGAAAGGAGCGTAGTGCCGGGGATGAGACCATATCGAAAGGTGGCTTCATCTATCTCAGAAGCCAGACCACTAATGCGTACAGACAGGCAGCTCTCACCCAGTTGTATGGGGAGAGCGCTCTGCGCAAGCCCCAAGGCACTTTTCACACATTTCCAAAGTATTTCTCGAGGATATTTGTTCCCTCCCTCAAGTACATGCGTCTTAATTTTGGTGAAGTTAATTGCACAACGGAATAAACAGGATTTCCTTCAGAGAGAATATGTTTAGGATGGGAGCATTAGAGGTGAAATATACTGCTGGTTGTCTTTCAGTAACCTTACAGGTGCAGCAAATCTCTACCCTGTCTCTGCTGCCATAAATGTTTCTGGCACCACCACTGTGTATGTGAGAAGTGTGGATTTGAGAGGGAGAATAAAGGAGGACAAGATGGAATGAAGGAGGAATGGATAGAGAGAGGACACTGTGAAAATCCACAAACTGACAATTTACATGGCACTCAGCTTGTACGCAGGAACACAGAAAGCTGTCTGAGGCCTCATCTGCACTATACATTTAAAGCACATAATGTTTATTTCACATTCACAAGAAATCGATCTTTTAGTGTGGCAGCACCTGCACTTTGGGGCTCCCTTCCTATTGACATCAGGCAGGCACCTTCACGGTACTCTTTTTTAGCACCTGCTAAAAACATGATTTGTTTAGGCAACCCTATACAGATATGTAGAACATTGATGAGTGTTTTTTTTGTTTATTGCTGATCTTAATTTTTTTTTTAGTTTTAAATAGCTGGTTTTTTTTAACCTACAATTTTATTTGTTTACCATTGAGAGGATTTAAAAAACAACAACAATCAAGCATTGTATAAATTTTAATGTATTAAATTATGAGGACCATGGGTTGCATGCAACAAAAGTTGTAGTCAGAGTAGACCCATTGAAACGAATAGACCTCTGTTAGTTTATTAACCTCAGTGGGTCTATTCTGCTACAACCCCCATATCTGCAAAGTCTATTGGCTACAACCCCCATATTTGCAAAGCTACCAATGATGCGGCTGACATTCAACAATGGAATTGTTTGCATATGCAATAAAGTCATGCCAAATGGCAGGGAAGCTGTGCATTTCTGGCTTAAGCAGCTGATGCAGCTCCTGTGGAACGTTCCTATTCTAAGTAATGTGCCCAGATATAAAACAGAAGAGGAACCCTTGAGAAAACATTATAAAAGCAACACCCTTCTTCTAGACCCCACATTCATACATATCCTACGCAGAACCCTGGAGGAGGGGAGGAGGGCACGCACACACAGAGGGGGAAAGAAAAAGCTTGACATCACATTAATTTTCTTTACGGGAACAAAGGAGGGAACAATGCACATCAGCTCCTGACATTGCATTGCCTGTGGGAGCGTGTCTCCTTTCAGCATAAGATGTCACTACATTTTTACCTCCTCCTTGGCTGAAAAGAGCAAAGGCACATGGGGGCTTGTGAACTGCTGCGGAAGGCACTTTCAAGGGACTGGTAATTTTTAGCTAGTGTAGTTGTGGGGTTTTTTTTGTCTCACATCTTTTGTGCCTTTGAGGGAAGGCAGAACTACACCTCCCACCCTGTTGCCCCAACCCTCCGATGCCAGCTCAATAATGCCTTGCTAGACCAAAGGACATAAAACGACATTTTATCCAAATAACTCAGCATTCAATAAAGTTACCATTAGAGTTCAGGGTAGGGCTGTAGGGAAAGGCTCCCAGAACCACACTCAGCAGAATGAGCAGGGTGCAGCAGGTCTTGAAGTAAGTGAAGTAGTATACATTTATTCACACATTTATTGTTGGATGTTGTGTGTAGACAGTTAGAGTTGGAGACCTCCAGATTCCCAGAATATCTCTGTAACTTTCTTTCCATGCTGACTTCTCTCTATCTCTGAAGTTAAGACTGATAAGTCTTAGATTGCATCCTGCTTACAATTCCCTGCTGCTCCTCATGCACTTTCTTGGGTCCTCTAGGTGAGAGGTCATCACGAATCTGTTTTCTGAGAACAAAGGGGCAAACATGGCTTCTTTGTTTCTCCAGCCAAAAGTTAGCTAGGTATATAGAATTCTTTCCTATCAAGAATGTGTCGCCCCCCCCGCCTAGAGTCTTCTCTTCAATACTCCAAATAATAACTAGATTCTGACATTCATTAATTTCTTGGGTTTAGGGGGTCTCCCCCTTTTTTATACAACATCATAATATTTCTGTACAAGAGAGCTATACAAGGAGGGTGCTGCGAGGGGAGGGACTTCTACAATTCAGGGGCTGCCACAGAGAAATCCCTCCTCCAGGCTGCCATTCCACCCCTCCCCCCACATCTGAAGGTTGCAGAACTACCAGGAGAGAGTTATTTGCTGATTTCAACCCTCAGGAAGGTTGGTAGAGCTGAAGATGTTCTTTCACAGTCATTTAAAGTGATTCCTCACAATGAACATTAAGTCCTGAGGAGGGACACCTGCTGCCACTAAGACCATTAAGTTTAGAGCCTAACCACCACTCAGTGGTGCTGCTGGTTGCTGTTTCAAATGGAACAAGGAACAGTCAAACTAACCCAAAGACCCCAGTAACACATCTGATGGAGATATGTATTTATGTGTATGTGTACACACACACACACATTCTCATTCATTATTAGAGTACGGTTCAGTTTTTACAGTTTCTGCATTTTCCATTTTTTCATGTTTGCTGGCGTTACTTCTTTATATTGATCAAGAGAAGGATTGTTCTTTAATTGAAGCTATCCCCTTTGTATTGCCCTTCCTTGTTGTGAAGCTCACACATCTCAATGGCCTCAAAGGAAGCTCCATGGGCCTCATGGCAGACGTCTATCAAGAGATTAGAATTCCCAGGAGAGCAGGTGCCTCACTTGCAATTACAAGGAATCAGCATCTGGTTCTCTTCGTGATCATAGAAGTTTTGGTCCATTGGACACATCATTGACTCTCCAAGTTAGCAACCAAGAGCAATTAAAGGCAAACATGTTCACTTGCCATGTAATGAATTGAGTTATCTTTCCTGGCAAGATAAATATCTTCATTAGTCTTCATTTAAGGAAGTAAACAGAGTGATCATTTCTGAAAACGTACTTTTAGACATCATTTTCAGCACCCTCAAGTACAGCAACCAGTAATAGTTTAGTTGTTGTTGATGATGATGACAATAATGTTTGTTGCTATTAGTTAGCATTATCACTTTTGTTTGAGACTCTGCCCTGCCATGTAATGCCCGAAATATTCCTGATGTAGTGCATATAGGAGGCATAGAGGCATAGCTCCTGGCAGGTGTAAATTGCCCGTGACTAACTCCCATACAGGTGGTGCTGTAGTCTAAACCACAGAGCCTTGGGCTTGCCTATCAGGGTCGGTGGTTTGAATCCCCACGACGGGGTGAGCTCCCGTTGCACGGTTCCTGCTCCTGCCAACCTAGCAGTTCAAAAGCACATCAAAGTGCAAGTAGATAAATAGGTGCCACTCCAGTGGGAAGGTAAACGGCGTTTCCATGTGCTGCTCTGGCTCACCAGAAGTGGCTTTGTCATGCTGGCCACATGACCTGGAAGCTGTCTGCGGACAAACACCATCTCCATCGGCCTATAGAGCAAGATGAGTGCTGCAACCCCAGAGTCATCCGCGACTGGACCTAATGGTCAGGGGTCCCTTTACCTTTACTAATACCCATAAAGCAGCATGCTCAGAACGGAAGCCTGATAGAACTTGCTCTTGGTATTGGTCATTAGCATAATACCTTTTTGGAGAAGCATGGCATTGCCATAGCTGCCTTACTTATCCAGCTCAGCATCAGTGAAAAGATTGCTGGTTATGGTGGAGCCCAGCTAGACAATAATCGTCTAACACCTCAGGCCGTGTGGTCAGCAATGCTGATGCATGGAGTGCTCGCAATGTCCTGACACAGGATGTTGGTCTTCGTCAGGCTGGTGGTAAGGGTGAACCCTTACCATGCAGGCTTGAGCAAAACTGTTGATGAGTCGCTCTAGAGTTTTCTTGGAGCGTGCAGTCAAGGCTGCACCATCTGCAAACAATATCTGATAAGAGCCTGCCACACTTTTTTCTTGGGCGTGGAGACATGCCATGTTGAACAGACCTCTGTCACTCCTTGGCTGCAAGCACACACCATCGAACTGAAGGCATAGGAGAGCAACAAGGAGAAGAATATGCCAAGCAGAGTTGGAGCAAGAACACAGCCTTGTTTCAGATGACTCTTTATAGGGAAGGTGTCAGACGATGGATACTAGATGGTGCTGCACAATGTTCTCATGGAAGGACACGGTTGTCATGTGATGCCTAGGTGGGCATCCTATTTTATTGAGCCGTGTGAAGAGTCGTTTTCGGCTGGTGAGATCAAAGGCCTTTGCTAGGTCTATGAAGGCAACGCACAAGGGGCATTTCCTCTGCTCTCAACATTTTCCCTGCAGCTGGTGCAGTGAGAAAATCAGTAAGATTCACAGGGAGATTCCACTGTCGTCGTTACAATCATGGCGGTCACTTTTGTTCTTATAGAGGGTCACAATGCTAGGGTCATGCATGTCTTGTGGCACGGATCCTTTCCCCCCGATGTTGCAAGAGAAGATAGTGGAAGTGCATCACGAGGGAGGAAATAGCAAGCTGGCTTCCAGCACTTCTGTTGGGATTCTGTCCTGTCCTGAGGCTTTACCACTGGCCTGAGAATTGGTGGCATTCTGTAGCTTGTCAGGGGAGGCAGATATTCGGTGTCCCCTCCTGTGTCCCAAACGCAGCTTTACGACTCGAGGCCTGCCTTCCATCTGTAGAAACTCAGACCTGGCAAAGAACACTCAACTATTGGCTTCGCCTTAATCTAAATCCACCCGGTCTACTGTCTCTAGTAATGCAAGACCCTCATAAAAGCATGTGGTTCAAAACTGTGCATCAAAAACTCCTTACATGCGGTCTGCATTCGCAATCCTTACTATCAATGGGCCTTAGTAAAGCAAAGAGCCTAATAGGCCAGCGCCTGAAAGACATTGAACGGCAAAACAACCTGACTATCCTAAAGAAAATGTGTCCATGGTATACTTACTCTCCCCCTGCCCACTTTGACTTCCCAGCTTCATATTTGTCTAAATTAACCATCCCAAAATACAGACGCGCCTTTACATTGGCTAGATGGGATGTTCTTCCCTCTGCCGTACTCGAAGGTCGTTACCAAAAGACTCCATTTGAAAAATGACTCTGCCCATGCAGAGATGGTAACACGGAAACAGTGTCCCACGTCCTTCTATCCTGCCCCCTTTATAAAGACCTAAGGAATGAGATTATCACTCCACTCATCCTCCCCAACCCCGGCCGTCCACAAGACATTATACTGTTCTTTCTCTTATCTGATACGGACAGTCAGACAACAGAGAAGGTCGCAAGGTACTTCGAGAGAGCTGTGAAATTAAGGGCCACCATCTGAGTGACAGACGTGTTCACCTGACGGACCTTCTTTTGTTTGTTTTTATCCCCTCTTTATGTTTATTTTATTTTATTTCTAATTCTTGTATAGCTGTGGCCTGTTGGCTTTGCTAATAAAGTTCTGAGTTCTGAGTTTCATGGCGGTCACTTTTGTTCTTATAGAGGGTCACAATGCTAGGGTCGTGCATGTCTTGTGGCACGGATCCTTTCCCCCCGATGTTGCAAGAGAAGATAGTGGAAGTGCATCACGAGGGAGGAAATAGCAAGCTGCTTCCAGCACTTCTGTTGGGATTCTGTCCTGTCCTGAGGCTTTACCACTGGCCTGAGAATTGGTGGCATTCTGTAGCTTGTCAGGGGAGGAAGGGACCTGCAGCTCTTCCAAGACAGGCAGAGTCTGGGTGCTGTCAATTGCCGTGTCAGAGACCATGTTTTCCTGCGAATGCGGTTCTTCATAGTGCCCTGCCCATTGCTTCGTCTGCTTGCTGCGGTCTGTGATGATCTCTCCAGACAAGGTTTTCAGTTTTCCTGATTGTTGGTCCAAACACCAGCATAAATCAGTGGATTCTTCCCTCCTTACATGCTTCTCTTTCCTGCCCTACTCCACCCTGGCCCATCTTCTCCCTTTAATGTGCCTCAGGATTTGCTTGCTGTTTCTTCATTCCTCCTTCTTCCCCCCCTTTTTCTTTTTTTAAAAAATGGAATTCTTCACGAATTTGCGTGTCATCCTTGCGCAGGGGCCATGCTAATCTCCTCTGTATCGTTCCAATTTTAGTATATGTGCTGCCGAAGCGAGCACTTCTTCATTCCTCCTTCAGCACTTTTTGCATGTTAAAAGTGGTTCAGATATACCGTATTTTCCCATCTATAAAACGCCCCCATGTATAAGACACCCCCTATTTTGGGCGACTAAATTTTAAGAAAATGAGGGGGGGTAGCCCAAATTTGTTGAGCTTCTCCCCCCATGCAGCTGCAGGCAGGAAACACTCCCTAGATCATTCACCACAGGCATCAGCATCGGGGGAAGTTGTGCTCCCGCCAACCAGGAGCGCAACTTCCCCCGATGCCGCTATGTGCGAGAAACAATCTAGGAAGTGTTTCCCACTTGCTGTGGCATCAGGAGAAGTTGTGCTCCCACCAACTGGCTGGCTGGCTGGTGCACCGCTTCTCCCCCCGCCCCCATGCCACTATCCGTGTATTGGATGATGCCAGTTTTTTGACATGATTTTTTAGTTGAAAAACCTTGTCTAATACACAGAAAAATAAGGTACTTCTTTTTTGGCAGTGCGGGGAGTTGTATTACCTTCTGCTCTCCACCTATTTTTTGCCCTCTGAGAACCTCAATTTTGTTTATTTGCACACATCAGTCCCCTTTTGCTTTCTGAGTGGCAAGGGCAGCTAAGTGTAAAGCTTCCCAAATCATAATTTTTGGTTGAGGCAGCCCAATCCTATTTTTAACCTTAGTGGATCATTGGGGATAGCTTTCTCCGGTGACTTAATGCAGGTCAGAGAATTTGTAGGAAAAGTTCCCAGCCCAGAATGTTTCACTGAAATCACACACGTAACAAAAAATTATCTCTTTCAGTATTTTTGAATTCAGACTATCTCTAGGGTACAGACTTTACCTGGTTTAATACCTGTTCTGTCTTTCCAGAGAAACCGTCCATACATTATTCAGCAATGGAGGCTGCTCCCATTAGGGCAGATGGAGCAGTTCATTTCATTTTCATTTCACTTTAAATTTTCATACCGCCTTTCTATATTACTATGCACAAGGTGGTTTACAAGCTGAAGAGCAACAACAAAATAGGCAAAATAGACATGCATAATAACAGTCTGATCCCATACAAAAAGTCACAATAACTTTAAAATAAACAACTTATGTCAAATAAAGCAATATTCAGTAATCCATTAGAATAGTGAACAGTAAAATTAAATATCAGCAAATATAATTAGTTTAGGCCAGGCATAGGCAAACTCGGCCCACCAGATGTTTTGAGACTACAATTCCCATCATCCTTGACCACTGGTCCTGTTAGCTAGGGATGATGGGAGTTGTAGTCCCAAAACATCTGGAGGACCGAGTTTGCCTATGCCTGGTTTACACTTATCAATTACAATAAAGAATTACTACAACTGATAAAAGTAATGTCAAGCCACAATGCGTAAAATACCACAAAGCATACAAAACCATGCATGGCCGCTTCACCCTCAGCAACCCCCCCATCTTCCTGCCATCTTCCTTATAAGCAGTTCAGGGAGTGGCACTGGCTATTAGCCTTTGCCTTTTCCCCGGTGGTGCCCCTTGAATAACTCAGCAGAAAGAAGGAAGGAGGCAAAATTAGAATTTCTCGACTCTGCCGACCATTGGCTCCAGCTCAGCCCATCATTGGCTGTGGATCCACATACTGTTCATCTCTCTGCCAGTCTCAGTGGGCACCAACTGCAATCCTTGCAAAGGGACTGAGTCTCAGAAGAGATGGGCTGTAGGCAGAGACTCAAAAGGCCTTACTCCACCAACAGCCTTAGTTGGAGCAGGTTGCTATGTGTGAATGTGGCCTTGCCCTGTAGGCTCCTTGAATGGACCATTGTTCTTGTTAGGCTGTAAGGTGGGAGGGGACCTTGCATTCTGCCTTGAACTCCTTGGAGGAATAGTGGGCTCTAAATGTAATCAAATAAAACCAATTACTCCTTGCCCTGAGCCAGGGGGGTTTTTGGGTGGGCAAATCTGTGTGGGTTAAGAGGGGGGTGGTAGTAATGCTTGGAGGAAGGGACACCTGACACCACTATTTAGCCTACATTCTTTGGATATAAGCTGTCATATCACAAACACAACTGTTTCTTCCTTGTGATGAATCAGTGTACCAGGTAGGGCCAGGCATGGACAATTCCTCCCCCCCACCCCACAGTATTTCATTTTTCCACATTAGTTCACATTCAAAAACATTTTTATTACCTAATAGAATGCCTAGTTCATATATTTTTGTACACATTACTTGGTTGGAGAACTGCATTGTATAATTAAAAGAAGAGCAAATTTTGAAGGTTGGCTGTGTTTTGTTTTGCATATTGTTTAAAGATAAAGGGTAAAGGGACCCCTGACCATTAGGTCCAGTCATGACTGAGTCTGGGGTTGTGGAGCTCATCTCGATTTATTGGCCAAGGGAGCCGACGTACAGCTTCCGGGTCATGTGGCCAGCATGACTAAGCCGCTTCTGGCGAACCAGAGCACTGCACGGAAATGCTGTTTACCTTCCCGCCGGAGCGGTAACTATTTATCTACTTGCGCTTTGACGTGCTTTCAAACAGCTAGGTTGGCAGGAGCAGGGACCGAGCAACGGGAGCTCACCCCGTCGTGGGGATTCGAACCACTGACCTTTCCGATCGGCAAGTCCTAGCCTCTGTGGTTTAAACCACAGCACCACCCGCGTCCCTTTGCATATTGTTTAGGGAAGTGCAAATTCTGTAGTTTCGCCTTTAAAGGCAAAGTGAATCAAATTTCTCCCCCATTCCCTTTGGTAGGATAGTCTACCACACACTGGTCCTGCTCTTTCTTCTGTCCTGGAATCCTGGGAACTGTTGTCCTGGGAGAGAGACTTAGGGCTCACTAATTTGAATTTTGAGCATCCTTACTGAACTACAATTCCGAGAAGCCTCTTAGCCATGACACTTGAACAGGTATCAAACAGATGTAATGGTTGTAACTGCAGGTATACCATACCATACCATACCATACCATACCATACCATACCATACCATACCATAGGAATTTCACATATCCTGATGCAACATATCTAGCATACAGATGGAACTGCTAGAGCATCTCTTTGCATGCAGAACATCCCAGAGACAATTGCTGGCATCCCTTGGTAGTGCTGGGAAAGACTTCTTGCAGCGCTGGAGAGCTGCTGCCAATCAGTGTAGAACTTGATAGAGAAATGGTATGACTTGGTGCAAAGCAGCTCCCTGTGTTCCAAATATTTGGCAAATCAAATTTGGCTAGGTGTCTTCCCTTCCATCCTATCTTTTGTGTTTAATCCCTGGAACCTCTTCCGCTATAAAACCAACCAAGTTTGTGTGTGTGTGTGTGTGTGTGTGTGTGTGTGTAGGCATAAATATAAATAATTATCCTTTTATTTCACATCAAAGCAAGTTGCGCTAGTAACTATGGGAACGAAAAACTCCATTGGGGTGGGGTGGGGAGACAGTTGTGAGTGTGACACCCACAGACAGCAAAAGGGGAGAATTTATAGATGGGCTGAAAACTGTACATTGTTGGTATGAGGGGGTGGAGTGCCAGAGAAAAAAGATGCTTGCTTGTGTTATTTATTTATTTATTTATTTATTTATTTATTTATTTAGCAAAACCAACATGTGCAGGAGAACTTCCTTTGTGTGGAAAAGGCCTTAGCTATAGTCCTGCCGTGAACTTGTGCCTGCTTTTGCACAGTTCCCTTAGATTTCTTTGGGCAGGGGAACAGGGATATGGATTGATCGAAAGCAGAATTGACATTGTTCTGAGCAAAACCGGACTCCCAAAAATTTGCCAAATGTTATTGAGGGGGCGGTGGAACTTTGCGTGGAACTCTAATGTATACATTGGGAAAAACGCACGTTAGGGTTTTTTATGCCATCTCTATTTATTTTCTTATTAAAAACTAATACGAAAATAGGGGTGAGCTGAATTTGGGATTGGAAAACGAAAAACTGGCAGAAACCAAGGGGCAATTAAAACACTCTTTTAGACTGACAGCCCAATATTCAACAGTTTGGAGAAATTAAAATGCACATGTCAGGGGAGTTATTATCAATTAATGTTGTTGACGGTGCCTCCAATCCTTGATGTTTGACAAATATGATAATGGTGATTACCTTCTGCATTAGATCCATAACAAGGGAGAATATTATGTTAGCTCAGCTGTCATTCAACGATAGCTACTGAGCCCTTTCTTTGGCCTGTGATTTTGTTTACTTAATGGTGTTGCTGTTGGTTTTATTCCCTCCCCCTCTTTCAATTAAAACTCTAAATAAATAAATTAAGTAAAAATGTAAATTTTATCCTGGTTTCCCTTCCAACAGCCAACTGAAAGCTGCTGTACACTGCTAAGGTAAAGGTAAAAGGACCCCTGACCATTAGGTCCAGTCGTGGCCGACTCTGGGGTAGCGGCGCTCATCTCACTTTATTGGCCGAGGGAGCCGGCATATAGCTTCCAGGTCATGGGGCCAACATGACTAGTAATTAAGCAGCATATAAATTGTTGAAATAAATACCCAAAATACTATCTCTGTGTGCATCTATCTATCTATCTATCTATCTATCTATCTATCTATCTATCTGGGTGCACACACACAATACCCAGAAGATTCATATTGTGTCTGTGAAACAGTACTGGAGTGGGTGTCAGTGACCATATCCACACCATAGCATGTTTCTAGCAAAATAGGAGGGAAGAGTAATAGGAACCCAGAAATCTGCTTTAGTATAGACCAGTAGTCCATCTAACTCAGTGCTGTCTACACAGACTGGCAGCAGCTCTCCTGAGTTTCACGCAGGAGACACGCCCAGTCCTACCTGCAGACATTGGATATGGAAAAGCAGGTGTTCTTCCCACTAGCAGACCTGTCTTGCCACTCCTGAGTTCATGTGAAGAAGCGACCCTGCGCCAGGTTTCTTTTGCAAACAAATTCCAGCAATAATGAAATTCTCACCAGGAGACAGTCCTGGAATTGCAAAGTTTAGAATATTCTGTCCATCTGGAGCAAGTGGAAAATAATAATGTATATATTCAGGGTTTGTTTGGATTCTCCTCCTGCTGAGTTATAGTTTCCACAAGGGGGGTAAATACTACCCTTCTTTTTATATTATGTTTCACTTAAGATGACAATGGATAACATAGAAGCCTGAATGCCTCCCTGTAAATAACAATTAAAATGCGAGAAACCCTCTCCTGGTGAAAATGATAATAATAATATATATCTAATATCAACCATGCGACAGGCAGGAGAGTAATGGAGAAAACACCAGGGGAGGCAGGACAAACCATGAAATGCACACTGCAGAACTAAAATGCGACAGATCTATATACCTGTTGTTGCAGGGGGGAGGGGGGGAGGAGAAGTGCCTTGTGAAAGCAGGTGAGGCAGGTGAACTGAATCCAAGGGAGGGGGAGAGAGAAAGTTCATCATATTATTATGGTCCTCTAATAGCCATCTGTTGCTTGGCAGTAAGGGCTTCAGATTTGCATTCATGCCTCCTCTCTCCATATTCTTCAGGTCACTTCTTGCAAAAAAGACAAATTTTTCACTTCTGGCTATAATGATGAACAGATCTCTCTCTCTCTCTCTCTCTCTCTCTCTCTCTCTCTCTCTCACACACACACACACACACACACACACAGAGAGAGAGAGAGAGAGAGCAGTAAAAAAATAAAACATAAAAAACCATGGCAGGCCTCCTGTATCATAGGTCATAGGTAAAAGGCAAAGGACACCTGGAAGTCCAGTCAAAGGTGACTATGGGGGTTGCGGCGCTCATCTCACTTTCAGGCCGAGGGAGCTGGTGTTTGTCTACAGACAGCTTTCCAGGTCATGTGGCCAGCATGACTATACCGCTTCTGGTGCAACGGAACACCGTGATGGAATCCAGAGCACATGGAAACGCTGTTTACCTTCCCGCCGCAACACTACCTATTTATCTACTTGCACTGGCGTGCTTTCAAACAGCTAGGTTGGCAGGAGCTGGGACAGAGCAACGGGAGCTCACTCCGTTGCAGGGATTCAAACTGCCAACCTTCCAACCTTTAGACCACAGCGCCACCCGCGTCCTCTGTCATACACGACAGTTGTCCATAGTTTTAAATGGAAATGGAAATGTACTAATAGGAATAGGTGGAAGTGTCTCATTTTGGGGGGGGGGGAATGAATGGCTTTCCAACTGCTGTGTCAACCAAAACAAACTCCAAGATGGATTGACTAAGGCTAGGGAGGTGGGCTCCTAGCCATTGCACCAGACCACATAAGGCAGCTTCACTATGTTCTTAAGAAACCTCACCATGTGTTGAAATCTGGCCCATCCGTTCAATGCCTCCCTGATGTGCTATCTCCTTGCCCTTCAGGTGCACCCCACCTCTCCTATACACACACTTTGGGAAAGTAATCAAACAAGCAACCTCCCCATCTCCCACCTTAATGGTAAGAACCGTTTGGTATGGGAAGAGACAGGCTGGTGGCAATGGTCACTGGCTGAGACTGCCTTTAAAAAGAGAGGTTAGATAGATTCATGGTGTGCAACAATTTGAGAATAATCCTGCTGGATCAAGCCAAAGACCCATCTAGTCCAGCGTCCTGTTCTCACAGTGGCCAACAAGATACCCATGGGAAGCCTGCAAGTCGGACCTGATGTTCACAAGCATACTGCCTCCAACATGGGATGTACCTGTAGAGGATGGTCATCATGGTTCATAACCCTTGACAGCCTTAGCATCCATAAATATGTCTAATCTTTTCTACAAGCCATCACCGTCTCTTGTGGGAGCGAATTCCAACTATGCATTTGTGTGAATAAGTACTTGCTTTTTTCCTGTCCTGAATCTTCCAACATACCAACTTTATTGGATGTCCACAAATTATGGGAGAGGGAGGGGGTAATCAACTTCTCCCTGCCATGCATAATTTCACACACATCTATCACATTTTCCCTTACATTTTCTCTAATCTAAAAAGCCCCAAATGCTGCAAGCTTTCTTCATAAGAGAGTTTCTCCATCCCCTTCATCAGTTTGGTTGTCCTTTTCTCAACTCTATTTAAAGGTGAGATGACCAGGACTGTAAACACTATAGTGAATATGGTAATATAGTAGATTTATAGAACAGTGTTGTGATAGCAGCACTTCCTTTTCAGTTCCTTTCTAATGGACCTCCACCCCCACCCCCCGCATGGATTTTGCCGTGCTCATGGCTGCTACAAACTGGGTCAACATCTTCATTGAGCTACCCACTACAAGCCCTAAGTCTCATTTCTGGTCAGTTGCTGCCAATTCAGACCTCATGAGCATAGACTCATAGAATCATAGAGTTGGAAGGGACCAACACCCCCTTGGAATCTCAACATGCAGTCCCCCATCCAATTTGAACATCCTGGAGGCCTCTTGCTGGGGGGTGGGGAGAGAAAGGAAGAGTGATGGACTTGGTTGATCTTTGCTCTGAACTGGGAAAGCAGTTCAAATGGATACAGAAGAGCCACTGATGTACGTAGATGTCTTGGGTTTCTGAGCCCAGTGCCTGCAGCAGGGTCTCTCCTTCCTCTTGAAGACTCTCCAGGTCATTTATCACGGTCTCGGGAGCACCACAAAATTGAATGACGGGGCAATGGAAATTAAAAATCCTCAAGGGCCCGGTGGGTTATCATTCCAGCTGACATGGTTTATTTCCCCATCCATTTTGTAAACTGCTCAGTCATCAGGCAAGCCAAATGATGATTAATTGATGGCATTTCAGTGTCCAAAGACAGAGATGTGCTTCTGTTTTGTTTTTTAAAATACCCTGGAAGAACATTTACGGGATGATAATTTTTAAAAAATGAATTAATAATATAATGTGGCATGCGATCCGCAGATGACATGCCATAATCACAAGGACTGGCGCAAAAGGTCTAATCTCTCGCTCTCCATCTCTTTCCCCTCTGTTATTTCAGTTCAACATCTGCTTGGCAAGCCAGCAAATGAGGAATTATTTAGTCCAGCTCTGCAGATGCTGCTTTATTTATTTACTGTGCTTTGCATTTGGGGTGAGAAAAAACAAAAACAAAAAACCCCAAAACAAAAACAAAAACAGGAGCAGAATATGATTCGGGGAGCTGAAAGGGCTTGCCCTCATCTAAGGGCTGAACATCTCTGGAGTCTATCCTTCTGTCCCTCCCCACCATTACCTTCAGAAAATAAGCAATGAAAGGCCAGCTATTGGGAGGGAAGTGCTAGGGCTCTCTTACCAGAATGCCCTAACTGTGATCCAGGTGGGGCTTACTCCCAGGTAACCAGGCATAGGAGTGCAGCTTCAGGCACTGAGCCTGGGACATCACGTTGTGTTTTGTAATATGAGGAACGTCCAGAGTTCACAGTGCAGACTGCCTCCGATTCATATTTCCCATCCTTGCGGAAAACTAGGTCGCTTAAGCATTGCCAAAAGGAGGAAATAAATTGGGGGGGGGAGGAGAGGCAGGGGAGAACAAAAGATGACATAGATTTGCATACGCTAAGGCGCAACTTTAGAAATTACTATAATTTGAAAGAGAAATACAATGTGCCTCATTAGAGAAGGGAAGACTGTTAGCAAGTGACCTGCGCTCTCGCTTGTCTGCTCAAGTCTGCTGCCCAGATGCTAACTACGGATGGGCAACTTCAAAGCCTGTCCCTTCTTGAGGTTCTTTTTAATTTAAACCAGGTTTAGACCAGACAGCTCTGGGCTATCCTTTGTGAAGCAGAAGTCACAGGCCACCCTGCAGAAAACTGAATGTACCTTCACATGTGAATTGCTTGTGTCACTTGGTAAAACTCCTTCTGACTTCATAACATGTTATTACGGCATGCAAAGAGATTGTGCCTCACTCTAGGGTTTGCGAAGCCTAGGAGCCAATGGGAGGGTGAACAGCATTTATTTGCAGGCAATGAGCCCGAGAAAGAACTCTTGCCTTATTCTTCAAAGAGAATCACTGCAACCACTAGCCACTGAAAGCAGTTTGCATTTTCTGGGAGACTAGTACAAGAGGATTGGATACTCCTACTCAAGAGTAGACTCCTTGAAGTTAATAGAGTATTAATTTGCCAATTTACACCCATAAATTTCAGTAGGCCTACTGAGTAGGACCTAGTTGGATAAAAACTAGTGTTTAAACCAATTCTTTTCTCAGTGGTTGGAAATGCATGGTGTTTTCTAGCATCAGATGTTACAGGCTGTGGGATAAGCCCCTTTGGATCCTTTTGGGAGAGGACTCTATGGACGCAATCAAGGTCGGCCTGATATATTCTGTAGACATCACACATTACTGGAAGCTCAGCCGTGGTTTGCATGATGTGCATGTAGTGCCATTAAGATGCGTTAAAATAAGGACGAGGAAAATGATCTAATTATTTTTCGGCGGGACAATCACTTAGTAGGCTTCTGAAGGATCTTTGGGGGTCTTGCCCCAGCAGTTTCTTTATTGTGGTGTAGATCATTTATTCGTGTCAGGCTGCCTTGTTTCTGATTGCTTTTTCAATCTCTTTTTGCTTAGCTGTCTCCCAAGGTGGTTGTTTTGGCTTCTTGTACATCCCCGATTTAATTTCACATGCATTTCCTACTTTGCAAAAGCAATTGGGCTAGGTGGGGGGTGGGGGGTGGGGTGGGGGAAACGACGACCCCAGGTTACTTTTGTAAGCATAAATGAAGAAGGTAAGTTAATGACTCGGTTTTGCTCTTGCTAGTGCCTTCGGCTAATTAATATGTCTTGGCCAATGTCTGGGGAAGGAGGAGAGAAGGGAAGGAAGGAAGGAAGGAAGGAAGGAAGGAATTCCAGAATTTAATTCACAGCCACCATCATCATTATCATCATTATCATCATTTATTATTTATACCCCGTCCATCTGGCTGGGTTTCCCCAACCACTCTGGGCAGCTCCCAACAGAATATTAAAAATAACGATAAAATATCAAACTTGAAAAACTTCCCTAAACAGGGCTGCCTTCAGATATCTTCTAAAAGCCAGATAGTTGTTTATTTCCTTGACATCTGATGGGAGGGCATTCCACAGGGCGGGCACCACTACCGAGAAGGCCCTCTGCCTGGTTCTAAGTAACCTCACTTCTCACTGCTAGGGAACCGTCAGAAGGCCCTCGGAGCTGGACCTCAGTGTCCGGGCTGAACGACGGGGGTGGAGGCACTGCTTCAGGTAGTTCTGTAGTTATCTGTATTGGAATGGAAGCTGGATGAGAAAATGAAGAAATGGTAAACTCAAACTTTCTGGGTGTCCTGAGGTAGCAGGACACGTTGCGTAGCAAAGCCACCCTCATATCAATGGCATCACTTGTTGTTTACCTGGATGGGGCAGCACCACTGAGCATGTTATGTACTGAAGTTCTCACCCTAGGCCAGCAGGGGGATACCGTAGTTAGTTCAGGTCCACATATGCAAATAAGGGATTGAAAGTGACGTTCAGTGATTTGATAGTTACAGAAAGTTGTTACAGTTACGTTGTACTGGAGCTCTATATAAGCAGGCTGGCTGAACCCTTCAGTTCAGTTCTGTTCTGGCCTGTGAATAAACAAGAGCTGTTTGAAGAATCGCTGTGTCGTCTGATATCTTCACCCACAACTTAACAGAGCACCTTTGCACCAACAAGAGTGCTGGATCCGTGTTCTTGTTCTGCCCCTCCTCCAGTCTTTCCACAGTTGTTATTCGTGGTTTATGTTGCAGAGCCTGGCATAGCAGGCAAGGTGCATTGGGCCACTGGCAAATCCCTACCCTCAAAAGAACGCTGCAGAAAAGGCTCACCAAAGACACACTAGGCAACCAAGCAAAGGCACTGTAAGTGTACGGCTGCACAAAAGTCCCAAAGGGATCTGGGGAATGAGCATTCCTCCCAGTGACGGGTTGCTGTGGAGATTGCGTTAATGATGCCACGGGGGGAGGACTGTGGTTGATAGGACAAAAGTAAGCAGCCATAATGGTAGCTCTGCTTTCCACACGATCATTTAAGCCCCGATGTTCTCCTGCAGGTTCTACGGAATGATCTGCACTGAATATCTAGTCCCAACAGCTTGCCTGGCCACAGGTGCACTTGCAAAGAAGAGACCCGTATGAGCATATCTGTGCTGTAGCTTTAAACAGGTTTAGAAGTCATTTCCTCTTCCTAGGGAATTAGAACCCTGGAGAAGGTGGGCATTTTTAGAATCCTCACCAAACCAGGATTCTTCAGAGGAACCCAAAGCAGTCTCATTGGTATAAAGGCAGCATTTGTTTATGGTGTAGGTATACCCATGGTTGTGGTCTGTGCAGGTTGTATCTAATGGGTCTGCTCTGAGCAGTGTGGGATTTCACAGTTACACCATACAAATACAGGAATTGGAACTGGCTGTAGAATTTAGCATCCTGAGAAAAAGGATGAGAGTGGACCATTGCATTGATTTGCATTTTCGCCTGTCTGTTCTACTCTACTCAACTGGGTGGGTCCCATTTAAGAAGCAAGCTGAGCATATATGTGCTATCACACACACACACATTTCTAAAGGATGATTAGATTTTCATTTTATTTAAAAATGTTCATACTAACATTATCGGTAACACAGAGAAAATGTGTTGCAGTGTCACTACTCTTAAGACACATCACACTATACATTTAAAGCAATGCCTTACCACTTTAAATGGTCATGGTTTCTTCCAAAGAATTCTGGGAACTGTAGTTTGCTTAGGGTTCTGAGAGTTGTTAGGAGACCCACATTCCCCAGAGCTAAAATTCCCAGAGTTCCTTGGGAAGATGGATTGGTAGTTAAATCGTTTTGAGAACTGTAGCTCTGTGAAAGTAACGGGGGTCTCCAAATTCAAGGTAGTAGTACTAGTATACCTAAATGGCTTGGGACCCAAGTAGCTAACAGAGTACCTTCCCCACTTTCAACCATCTCAGACCCAATGATTGGCAGGTGAGGCCTTGTTGGTGGTGCCCCCGCTGGGGCTGCACAGTTGGCGTTGACCCACGACAGGGCCTTCTCAGTCGTGGCTCCTCATATGTGGAATGCCCTCTTTGGTAAGGTGTGCCTGTCCCCCTAATTTCAGGAGGAATTAAAAAAAAAACCATTCCTGTTTAACCCAGGCATTTGATGGCTAAAAGATGCTGTCCCTGGCAACCCTGAAATCATTAGCTGTTATAATTTAATGATATTGATGTGTTTGCTGCCATGGGGTCCTTTTTAATCTAGTTTTTGGTTTCCTACTGGAAACTGGGGTCCCCCAGTCCTTTGGGCATCAGCTTTGGCAGCCCAAAACTCATGCCACATATGCCCAAATTTCTTTTGCTACTGGACAGGCCTGAATCAAATGTTTGGCTATTTCTTTTTTGCATTATTCTGGTTTGCCACACAATTCTTTGGCCCTTCAGTCTTATGCAAGCTCACCTCACCTCTGGTAACCATGGTTTCCCCCCCTTGAAGATTATATACTTGATGATAAAATTTCCATTGGATGCCCCACAATCTGTGTGCAATTCTATTATCTTTTAAATATTCTATTGGGTGACTCAGTTCTTTTATACACCTAGGCAATCTTTTCCTTATTTGCATTCTGCCCCCCCCCCCCGGTTTAAAACAATTAACTTCTACAATTTCTCTACAGAAATTTATGTTAATATTCCTTAATGATCTCCAACCATTCTGCATGAATTTGCCACTTCTTTAAATATCCATACACGTCTCTGAAATTGTCAGGTCCTGCTTGTGTGAACGTACTTGTCAGGGAACTGACATTGCAGTCAGGAGTGGTGGAAGGGCTCCCGAGCGATGCCGGAGAAGGTCCCAGCAGGAAAAGGGGGGACTCAGTGACCGGGGAAGGAAATCAGTGTTACACCAGGGAGAAAGGCGGGCAGAGGCGGGCTTCGGAGGGATGGCTCCAGGACTCTTCGCCAGAGACCAGCGGGGAGAGCATTGGTCCTCCACTGCCCACACCCACCCTGTGCAGAAGACTTCCGCGCAGGGAGGCTAGGCGGAGACTATCCGTCAAGGAACTTTTATGTTGGAAGAAGTTCAGGAAACGCCCACTGACGGATTCTGCCAGTGACTGAGACAGACGCGTAATCAGGACTGTCCAGCCAGGGAAAGGTTTATCCAGGCAACCTCACCGAGAGTGGCGGCAACTTACGCACGAGCAACCCCCAATTCCCTTTACAGTACTGCTGTCACCAGTGGAAAAGCTGAAATGATCCGCACAAAAAATGTTAAAACCACTTATTCTGCTTTTTTTGTAACAGGTTCTGATGGTGGATATACCACAGCCATGTTCACTGCTCCTGGCATGTGTGCTGTATTAACGTAAACTGCTTTTTGATACTCAATAAGGGTTGTATCCAACCAAAGTCATACTCGGAGCAAAACCTTTAATATCAATGGGACTGGTTGACTTAAGTTCATTGATTTCAATGGGTCTACCTAGATTATGACTTGAATAAAACCCTTCATTTCCATTTCTGAAAACATTATCTCCCCTCCACCACCCACATTACAAATGTCAGGTTCTCCACTTTTTGTTTTTTAACTAGAAAAATATTGGATTGTATTAAGTGGTAGTCACATGTAGAGCAGACCCATTGAAATTAATGGGTATGAACGAGTGACTAACTCAGGCCCATTAATTCCAGTGGATCTTCTCTGAATAGAATTTACTTGGGTGTCTTCACTACTTCTTTATACATACTTTTTCACATAGCTTGTGAAAGAAGCTGGAAAACCCTTTTCATACTTGAATTTCCCAGAGGAAAGGATGGTCTGTCCAGCATGCAGTGCTTTTGTTTGATCTAGTTACAAGCCTTTCCTTGCATGTAGCAATCATTACCTTGACAGCACCGGTGTGTAACCTTGAGTACCCCCTGAAAAAAAGCACTTTGGCCATTTGCCCTCACCTTTTGTGGGGTGGGGTAGTGGGGATGAACTGAACATGGTGTCGAAGATGGTGAGATGGGAGAGAAATTTGGTATTTGGGTTTAACAATAAATTCCACTTCCTCAGGAGCTCTGGGAATTGTGAACGGGGGTGGGGCTCCTCCTAACCATTCTGAGCTCCCTTAACCAACTCCACTTCCCAGACTTTTTTTGGTGAAGCCACAATTATTTAAAGCTGTACAGCACTGCTTTAAATGTATAGCACAAGCTTACAAAGCTTACAAAGTTTGCAATGGATTGCTCCTGGTTCTCACACAGAGGCAGTGACGACTATGAAAGGCAACAGCTGTAGTGTAGCAACTGAGACCATATTTCCAATTTGCCAGGACCAGACCTTGCCTTTAGACACAATCTAAGAGATGATACATTTAGCGTATTTGCATCCAATCCGTATTCCATCCCCACCTGCCACTTCAAAACAAAAACCTCCTGAATATATCTAACATGTTTGTTCGTGTGCGGGTGGTGCTGTGATCTAAACCACTGAGCCTCTTGGGCTTGCTGATCAGAAGGTTAGCGGTTCAAATCCCCGTGATGGGGTGAGCTCCTGCTTCTCTGTCCTAGCTCCTGCCAACCTAGCAGTTTGAAAGCACGCCAGTGTGAGTAGATAAATAGGTACTGCTGCGGAAGGTAAATGGCATTTCCATATGCTCTGGTTTCCATCACAGTGTTCCATTGCGCCAGAAGCGGTTTAGTCATGCTGGCCACATGACCTGGAAAGTTGTCTGTGGACAAACGCCGGCTCCCTCGGCCTGAAAGCTAGATGAGCACCGCAACCCCCATAGTCACTTTTGACTGCACTTAACTGTCCAGGGGTCCTTTACCTTTTACCTTTTTGTGCACTAGAATTTTTAACCACAGGACTGGGAATTGTTTTGCCTGCTTGTTTTTTTTATTATTATTTCAAAATTGTATTAAACTAGCTTTGTTATGTTATTGCAGGGCACTTTGTGAAGGGTTTGTTGTTGTTGTTGTTGTTGTTGTTGTCTTGAAAGACAAGATTTAAATACCTAAATAAATAATACAAAGTCTTTTCCTGCCTTCCCCTGCTTTTCATCTCCCTCTGCTTCTGTTGTCCCTCCTCCCCTCCCATCTATTTTTGACTGCCAGCCCCTTTGGGCAACAATCTGTCATACCTCTTCTTCGTAAAGCTTCTCTTTGTAAAGCTTTCATACACAGATGATGCTATGTACATAATCTTAATAAATATGTAATAGACAGGGAACAGTGCTAAGTACACTCTTCATATTTGGAGCCTGCCCTCCCCTCAAACTTTAGCACAGAGAAGCCCTAAGGTTGAGCTTGGAAGCCATCCACCAACTTGGAAGTCCTTAAAGGGGGGCCAGAGAACTTCATGGAGGATAGAGCTACAAATGGCTGTCAGCCACTATGACTATGCCCAGTCTCCACTGTCAGAGGCAGTAATGCTTTTGGATACCACCCGCTGGAAACCGCAGGAGGGGAGAGTGCTCTTGTGCTTGAATCCTGCTTGTGGGTTTTCCACAGGTCTCTGGCTGGTCACATGCTGGACTAAATGGGCTTTGGGCTTGATCCAGTAGGCCCTTCTTCATGTTCTTACTGCAATTCAGGACCTAGAAAGCAAATAACATACTGGGGATTATCCAATGTTAGTCCTACTTTGGATAGAACTGTCGAAATCATTGGCTAACAGGTCCAATAATTTCAGTTGAGTCTATTCTGAGACAGGGATGGCTGCAAACGTACCCATTTTGCACTTTTTGCAAACCAATCATACTTCTTTTGCAAACTGTGGAAATGTGTAGAATTTAAGATAGGGAAAATGAGAAAACTAGGTAACCCAACCAGTTTGTTTGTCCATCCCTGCCCTGAGTAGGACTGCCATTAAATGCAGCCCTCTGAATCCACACAAACCTGGAAAAAAATAAGACTTCCACCTGTGCCTTTGGGAAAGCATCTCTGAAGGGAGCCAGCAGATGCTTTTGCCAGTGCCAACAACCATTTCTAACATTTTCTGGCCCCTTTCCCATTCTTCTTCCAGTTACTACATCCTGGCAAGCTCGCCTATGGGGAAAAAAAACACCCCGAGCCGGCTTGCCAGATAGATATTTCCACCCCACTCTTCGAAAACCATGTTATTGAGTCAATAGTCTGAAGAGAACAGCTTGCATTTGTCTACTGATGGCTTGCTTTTGAAAAGCTGAGGCAGGAGGGCAGGATTTATGGACTGAGAACTCTGCCCCCTCCCCATGATAAGACTTTTTGCAAGGGGGGAGGCAGATGTTTTTTCTTCCATGGCTTGCATTCCCTTAGGGTAATGTGGGGTGTGAGACTCTCTGTTTTCCCCTCCTGTGACTTGCATAATATCAGACCAAAGCCTACTTGCAGCCCTTGAGTGGCTCATTGCCCACCCCGGGGCAAGTGTAGTTGAGATTGTATCCTTGGCAGGTGCAGAGGAAAAGGGACAAATTAGAGAGTCTGGGTGGCATCCAATAAAGTTACATGTGGAATAGACCCATTGACACTAATGGGCCTAAGTTAGCCCTGCCCATTTATTTAAATGGGTGTTCTCTGGGTAGGATTAATGTTGTATACCTGGAAGCATGGAAGGGTTGCCCTGTGACCTTTTAAATCTGCTATTATTTAGCTATTTCTTAGATTCTTCACACTGGGACCCGGGTGGCACTGTGGGTTAAATTACAGAGCCTAGGACTTGCTGATCAGAAGGTCGGCGGTTTGAATCCCCGCAACGGGGTGAGCTCCCGTTGCTCTGTCCCAGCTCCTGTCAACCTAGTAGTTTGAAAGCATGTCAAGTGCAACTAGATAAATAGGTACCGCTCTGGCGGGAAGGTAAACAGTGTTTCCGTGCGCTGCTCTGGTTTGCCAGAAGCGTCTTAGTCATGCTGGCTACATGACCTGGAAGCTGTACGCCGGCTCCCTCGGCCTATAGAGCAAGATGAGCGCTGCAACCCCAGAGTCGGTCACGACTGGACCTAATGGGCAGGGGTCCCTTCACCTTTACCTTTATATTCCTCATGATGTCACAATGAAATACCATCTTAAAATCAGTGTAAAAGAAATTACATAGAGTGCCACCTGAAATATATTGACCTCTGACACCAGAGGCCAAGAATAAAGGGGTGCATCTTCAGCCTCCCATTGAAGCTATGCAATGACAGTGCTAGGTGCACCTTTGTGTGTGTGTGATAAATTATACAGTAAGTTTTGTCCAGACTGAGGGTCACAGTAGAGCTAGGAGATATAGCAGCCAGTGCCGCAGGATTGGCTGTCTCAGGTCGCCTGGATCCCTGGAGAATTGAGAGGAGGATTCTGTTCTCGAGTGTTTTGCTGTCCAGCTGTGAACTGTCTGCAGGCCCCTCTCCAACCAGCAGCCCCCTTGATGCTTGGAGTAGCGACCTAATGTTTGACCCCTCTGGTGCTTGTCCCAACCACTGACCTTGTAGGGCACAATTCTTCCCATTTTACAGGTCAGAAAGCTGAGGCTGAGAGAAGCCAACCAGCGAATTCATGACTGAAGATCACATCTCCTCATTCCAAATCCAGTATTCCCTTTCTTTCCCTACCGCAGTAGCTGTTGGGGAGAAAATATACATAGGTGTGAAAGAACACAGCAGAGTTGTTTTCGAGCTGGCGCGCCATGTGTGGCGAAGCAAAAATTGGTAACAAATGTTTCTAGCCGAGGGAATGTGTCCCTTGGGGTGGGGGAAAGGGGGGGCATACATCACTTGGCTGGGCACCGGTTGTCACTTCTTTTGACACCCCTCCCTCCTCTGCTGCAAATAAATCACCCTGCGATCTTTCGGGGAGAGCAGGCACTGAAGAGTTAATAACAAATTATCCCAGGTGGCTGATCACAAAAGAAGCTGGCAAAATTCATTGAAGCTTCTGTGCTGGTTGCGTGTGTTCGTTCTCTCCCTCTCTCCCTCATTCTTTCTCTCTCTCTGCCTACCTGTCATACTGTACGTGGACAAGCATGAACCCAGGGAGGGGAGGCAGCGTCTTAAGAGAACTTTCTGCTTTTGCATTGAGGTGCATGTCTTTGCATGCTTGGCAGTCACCCGTATTTCCCCCCAAAATGCTCTCAGAGGCTCAATGATGCGTCTTGCTTCGGGGCTCTGTTACTTCCTCTCTTCCGCCTCCTTGACTCCCTTGCTGGAATATGGATGATCTGAACACCATTAGATGCCTCAGCCCAGATCAAGGTAAGGGAGGAATGTTTGTTTATCTCCCACCCCACTTTCTTTAATCACATTTTCCCGGGGTTTGTGTTGAGATCCAGTTGCACCTTGCAGGGAAACCTTAGCCCCAGCCAGCATTCCAAGGAGACAGGTATCTATTATTTAAGGTAGCTCAGACACCTTAT
Organism: Podarcis vaucheri; assembly: GCF_965113315.1. Classification (NCBI taxonomy): domain Eukaryota; kingdom Metazoa; phylum Chordata; class Lepidosauria; order Squamata; family Lacertidae; genus Podarcis; species Podarcis vaucheri. The sequence continues at coordinate 73,427,771 of NC_138765.1, read as the reverse complement.
TGGAACAGAGGCAGCTGTTTCCCAGCTGGGAAACTTGGCTTTCTACCTGACATTTCTAACTCAATTGCTTCCCCAAACAAGTGCACTCTCCCCGGAAAAGCAGAAGCAGCCTCTTGCCCTCTGATGAGCAGCAGCAAGGCAGAGGCAAAGTTGCACCAGCAACCTGGTGCTTTTTCTTTCTTTCTTGCAGCTCTTTGACAAGAATAAATTTTTTTGGGGGGATAGGAAACAAGAACAAAACAAGAACAAAACACAGACCTTTCCTAACCCGGCAGCTGAAGGGAAGACAGCAAAGAAGTAAATAATATTCCCTCCCAGCCCTTGAGCCACAAGTCTTTTTTTGCAAAGAATATGCGTGTGATTTGGTTTCCCTTACCCCCCCTCCTCCCCAAAATAGATACAGCTTCTTTCTGAAGGTTTTTGCTTTTGACAACAGAGATGCCCCCAAACCTTCCAGGGCACAATGTCAGACCAGAAATGTGTTTAAGCTGTGTTTAACACCCACCCACCCACTTTGGATAGTTTGCATTTGCCTTAATTGATTTTGCCAACAGCAGGAACTTACGGGAGAGGAAAGGTGTTGCCTTCTTGGTAGACACCTTGGGAAGTGTGTGTAATTTAAAATGAACTTGTATGGCTTAAGGCACTGGTGTGTGTGTGTTTGTGTGTGTGTGTGTGTGTATGTGTTGTATAGAAGTGGAAACTCTTGCTGTTTCACCCTTGGCCCAAATCCCGCAGCAGTGACCCTTTGCTGCTGCAACATTAAGAACAGCAGTCAAATGGCTTTAAATAATTCATGGCACTGTATTTTCATGCCTCTTAGCCATGTGGTGTTATGATACTTTTTTACAGGAAGTAAAAGAGGTGTGACTTGGAGCTGACTCCTGTGGGGAGGGAGCAGGCGGGGCGGCGGTGGGGAGTGTGGCAGCGATCTGTCTTCACATTTTTAGCACCTTCCTGATAGTTCTCCACCTCCCATGCCCAATGTGTGCATGCTGTGTCTAACACAGCTATCTATACATCTATCTGTGAAGTGAGAGCTGGCTTTGTTAATCGGTGGGGTGGCAAACCGAAACCCAGAATTTGCCAAAGAGTGGTTTTGTGCATTTCTTCCTCCTCCACTCATCATATAAAGAGAAGTGGACACCCAGAGGTAAACACAAGCTGGGGCTATTGGCTGAAAAAGCTTTGGAAACCAGCCCTTCCTGGCCATTGGCTTTGTTGATGCAGCGTTAGGGAATGTTTATGAACATTTCAACTGCTCAGAAGTTGTCGTTCTGTTAAAAAAGCTCCATATACCAGGGCCCAGCGTAAATGGGCAACTGTATGAGACAGTGCAGAAGGATAAACACAAACTGCATTGCACCCAAAAATACACATGCACAAATTGATGTGGTTCTCTTCCATTCTGCACCATGTCTTGGTAAATGGTTAGCAACCACCACAGTGGGAAATTCTGAATGACCTTCCTTAAGATAGCTGAACAAAGGGGTAAACCAACAACTCCTTTAAAGAAAAGCTTTAAAGAAAAGCAGAGTTCATTTATCTGGAGCATTGTGTGATGAGTTTTTCACTCTGGCCCAGGGAAGGCTTCTGTAGGGCTCCCATCTAATCCAAAGAGTAGGGTTTTGGGAAGCAAGAGAAATTAACAGAAATACCAAGGTGGTTTGCAAAGCAATATAAGATGGAGCAAAAACAGTATTAAGACATCAGCATCATTTATAATAACCAGGAACATCAGGAGCTGGTATTAATGTAAACACCCAGATGTATATCTTTAACTACTGGCAGGAGCAGCCCCAGAGCTGGTACTAAGCTGATCTCCAAGGGGAGATCATTCTGCACCACCACAAATGCAGCCCTTGTCTGCACCTTTGGGCGATAGACATCTGCATACTGTGGTACATTCAACAGGGATTGCTCTGTAGATCACTGCAACACTGTAATGGAGAAAGCAGTTTCAGGTCTGGTAAGCCAAGTCTAAAACTGTAAACTTGGCTTAGTAATCTGGGATCTAGGACACCTCTTTCAGCCTAGTTGTGTTATGGGCACAGCAGGAAGCCCCACTTGGCACCTAGCTGCCCCATTCTGCACAAGCTGCAGCATCCAAACCAATCTGAATGGCAGCCCTACAATAAAGCAGATGACAGCAATCCATTCTTGAAGTCACCAGTGTGTGGATCACAGTAGCCAAGCTGTCTAGGAATGGTCATAGCCAACATCCCATCTGACGATGTGTCTGTTCCTTAAAAGGGGCTGCAACTAGTAAATTCTCCTATTCCCAGACCTGTGAGTTGCTTGCCCATAAAACCCCTGTCTTATCAGGATTCCTTTTCAGTTTATTGGTACTCATCCAGCTCGTCACTGCACTCAAACACCAGTCTAGTCATGCACAGTTATTCCTGACTCAGATGTAACAAAGAAATAGAGACAAGAGTCATCTGCATACGGATAACACTTTGCTCCAAATCTCCAAATGACTACTCCCAACAGCTTCACATAGATGCTAAATAGTCCTGTTCCTTTCTTTTTCCTGATGAAGGTCACCCATCAGGATGACCAAGGCCAGTTATTTCCCAAAACAGCATCTGAACAGAGACTGGAATGGATCTAGATAATCAGGATCTCACAAGAGTCCCAAAGCTGAGTTGCCACCACCTTCAGGTTTACCTTACCCCCGAAGAAGGTACTTGTGGGCCCACCTGGCTAACCTGAAAAGGCCATGATGGAAAAGATCAGGAGAGCATGTGGTTGGTCGAACCAGTGTGAGTGTCTTGTCCACATTTGCATTCTTCAGCAATTGAAACCAGACATGATGGCATACTTGCATCCCTTGCTTGGATCTGTCTTAACAATGACATTCAGGTTGCTATGGAGGTGAGCGATTTTACACTCAAAAGTGCCTAGAAAAATTGTGGCAGTGGGCTTTCAAGGGTTCTAATGTACTGTCCACTGGGCCAGTCATTAACAAACCCCTTACCACTTGAAAAAAGGTTTGCTCAGAACACCACAGGGCTGTCCAAGCTCTGCAGCAGGAGAGGGCAAGCATGAGTGATGGTGTCAACGACCCCTTGCATTACTGTTCTACAGTGAGAGCAAGGCCTTACCATGGTCACCAGCTCTAGTTACTCCACTGCAACTGGAAGATTCAGAAATCCATCATATTCCATAATTCTCTGGGGATGGACCATATGGATAGGTAGGGATGTTGGGAACAGGAAGGGGATATGTAATGACAATGTGAAATAATGGAAAAGCCTCTTCCTTGGACCTTTCATACTGCAATATCTGCCTTTTGACTGAGCAGTAACCCCAACATCAAATACCTGTGTATGGGGAGAAAGACAGAAAAAAAAGCAAGTTCAGAAGTCAAAAATGAAATGTTCCAACTTTCCATGGATTGCACCTGTGGGAGGTGCTCTGAGCCCCAGAAATGGTTATGATAATGTTGGGACTTTTGTTTTGCTTCTTTTGAGCTGTACGTTCTTATATCTTCTCTCCTCAAGCTCCTGCAAAATACTATCAAATTGCAAAGAGTTGCATAACTTCAATGTGATTTCTGTAGGATTCACCTTTTCTTGGTAGAAACATGCCTTGAATGCGGAAGGTCCCAGGTTAAATCTTTGGAATATTTGGTTTAAAGGTAGCGAATAATAACCAAGACCCTTCTCTGCCTGAGAGAGCCACCTGAACCACCGCCAGTTTATGGCAGAACAAATAATTTGACATGACATGGGACAGCCTCCCCGTGTTCCTTATGTCGCCACACTGAATTGCTGCTAAAGCCGCAAGAGCTGCATATACATCAGATGCTCTTGTGCGTGTTTGTTTGTTTTTCATTCAGAGGGAAGGATGGCTCAGTGGAAGAGCACCTGATTTGCATGGAGAAGCCCTCAGGTTCATTCCCTAGCACCTCCTGTGGTTGTACCCAACTAAGGCCTTTTAATCCCGCTGAAATTAATGGACCCAAGTTAGTCAGGTTCATTCATTTCATTGAGTCTGCTCCGTGGGATACAACCTTTGCTTTAAGGAAGGACCCAAGTCCCTGAAAAGCTCCTGCTGGTCAGAATAGTCAATACTGAATTAGATGGGCAGTTAGTGTGACACAGTATAAGTCCCTGGTCTCTGAGAGTGTGGTGCGGGGCAATCCTGATCCCTGGAACCTTTCATTTTAGGACTCACACACTCTGCACGATGCTTTCTTCTCCCAGATTATTCATGCATGGAGTAATGAGGGCAGGAGATATTTATCAAATGTGAGCGGAGCGTGTCATCCACAGCATCTGAGCTGTTCCCATTAGTTAACCATTCTGCTGCATTCCCTGTCATTCATCTTGCCGCATTTAGTCCTGGCTGTCAGTTCTGCTGGTGTCAGGCAGGAAACCTACCTGTTTTGTGGGGCCAGTTGTCCTCCCTGATCAATCCATCTTGACTTGAGAAGTAGCAAAGTGGCTGCTTCGAAAATGTGGTTCTGCCGTAATTGGGGTTCTTGTGCGTTGCTTATTAACTGCTCAGTCCTCCAAGTGCAGCGTTTGCCTTGGGAAGGTGCATCAATTCCAAGCAACATTCAAGGGGTGTCATGCTAGATCTGCACATCCTAAGTGTGTGTATGCACATTTGAGAAATTTAACAGTGTGTAGGAATGGGCACATCAATGGCAAATGGTGCTGGTTTCCTTGAAATTCTATTGTAGCCTTTGGATTACAACTCCTATCAACCTTAGCCAGCGTGGCCAATGATCAGGGATAGTGGTAGCTGTAGTCTAAGGCATCATGCTTGGGAAGGCTGGTCCCCTGGATTCCAAAATGTGCTTAAATATTTGTCCCCGAAATTACATGGGATGGTGGAGTTGTGCCTAGGGACGCGGGTGGCACTGTGGTCCAAACCACTGAGCCTCTCGGGCTTGCTGATCCAAAGGTTGGCAGTTCGAATCCCCACGACAGGGTGAGCTCCCGTTGCTCTGTCCCAGCTCTTGCCAACCTAGCAGTTCGAAAGCATGCCAATGCAAGTAGATAAATAGGTACCACTGTGGCAGGAAGGTAAATGGCGTTTCCGTGCGCTCTGGCACTTGTCACGGTCCTCTGTGCACCAGAAGCGGTTTAGTCCTGCTGGCCACTGTTAGGATTCATTCCCAGTGTTGCAGTCATGGGATTGGTTTTGTCACATGACCATGTATGTTTTCATTCCACATTGTGGGAAGTGATGGAGACAGGATGTTTATATTACTGTGTTTCCGTGATGTAGGATTATTGTCCTTCGTTCTTTCTCTTTGCTGTCTGATGCCGAAGAGGAAGGAGCTGAGTTACGATGCTCCAAGTATGTATATGTAAATAAATGTAGTATAGCCAAAAGCTGCTCTACTGAGTCTGTGCGCTTACTGCCTATATTCTGATGATCCTGAAGTGTGCTAGAAAGCTTTTAAACTCCTGAATGACCAACCAGGAGGGAGAGAACATGCCATGTGTCTCTGCTGGACTCTTACTCGTGTGTAGGACCTCCTGACAGCCACATGACCTGGAAAGATGTCTGTGGACAAACGTCGGCTCCCTTGGTCTGAAAGCGAGATGAGCGCCGCAACCCCATAGTCCCCTTTGACTGGACTTAACCGTCCAGGGGTCCTTTACCTTTTTACCTTTACACACTCCAGTATATTTTGTTAGGATTTCCCTGCAACTCTCCCAACAGGCAGTTCTTGGTTCCATCAGTTAGAAAAAAAATCCATCATTGGGATAGAAACTCAGACAGGTCAGGAAGCTGTTTTACTGTATACAAAGTCAGACCATTCACCCACCAGATCAGTATTGCTTACACTGACTCGCAGCAGCCAGGGTTCCAGAAATGAGTCTCTTGACCAGGCTGGGGATTGAAGCTGGGGCCTCTGCATGCTAAACATGTGCTCTGTTTAACACTGAGCCCTTCTCTTAAGACATAGGAGCATATGAAGCTGCCTTATACTGAGTTAGACCTTTGGTCTATCTAGCTAAGTCATGTCCACCATGACTTGTAGCAGCTCTCCAGGGTTTAAAGGGGGGGAGCATTCCCAGATTAACCTGAAGATGCCAGGGATTGATCCTGGCACCTTCTGCATGCAAAACATTTGCTTCCCCAATGCATACCCTCTTGTGCCTTTAAAGAAATGCAGGATACAAATGGGGCAGAAGATAAATCCCAGTATTCCCGTTCCCAATGTCCACCAACCCATTTCTTCCATTAAATCCACCCACAGACTTCGCCGTCTCCAAACTGCACTTTCCCATCACCGATGCATTCCCTGACATTCCCTGGCAAACTATTTGCTTTGGCTGATGCATTATTAAATTAGCAGAGTTGGCTTCATCAGGGCAGTAACTGCATAGATAACGTGTTCCAAGCTGGAGAGTTGGGAGTGAATAGGGGAGCTGATGCTTTTGGATATGGAACTAGACCCCTTCAGGACTGCAAATTTCACAGACTTAGGAAATCGCCTCTCGCAAATTGCAGGCTTTGGGCTTCATTCGCACAGGAAGGCATCCAGATGTTGGGAAGCAGGCCATTTTCAGTTGCATTCCCACCTGATTTTGCAAGGATTTTAAGTTTTGAAATGAGTTTTTATGAGCTCCGATGTAGGCTTCCCAGCCAGCTAATACTGGCAGTCTGACAGTAAAAAACAGCATTCCTTCTGATAACGGCCAGTGTTGGAAACTCCCTGGTTCTTGGTTTTCCTTTTTCCTTTCCTTTTGCTAAATCCATCTCAGCTCTGCCACATTCTGCCTCAGCTCTTCCCCACTGAACCCACCCACTAATAATAGGTAACTAAGCCCTGATCTGTAAAACATTTATTCCCAAGAAGGCCTACAGCAGCCAACAACATTGCTCTGTCAGAGGCCACAGTTTGTATGTATAGATATTGTTATAGCAAACCCTCCAACCAGTGCTAGAAACTGAGATATGAAAGCTAGGAGCTAAATGGCACCTTAAACATAAGTTATGGGTGCAACAAGGGAATGTCTAGGCGTGCTTTTTTATAACGAGAATACAAAGCTGAAAATGGATGAACTGAAGCTAAAATATTCTGTTCATTTTTCACATGGTCTAGTCCTTCCCCTGCCAACCCCAGTCTAAAACTAAATAAACCAATATAAAACTAAAACAAAATAAATGCTAAAAACATCAACATACCACAGGTGGCGCTGTGGGTTAAACCACAGAGTCTAGGGCTTGCTGATCAGAAGGTTGGCGGTTCGAATCCCTGCGACAGGGTGAGCTCCCATTGCTCGGTCTCAGCTCCTGCCAACCTAGCAGTTTGAAAGCATAGGGTCCGCTCCGGCGGGAAGGTAAACGGCCTTTCCGTGTGCTGCTCTGGTTCACCAGAAGCGGCTTAGTCATGCTGGCCACATGACTTGGAAGCTGTACGCCGGCTCCCTCGGCCAATAAAACAAGATGAGCGCCACAACCCCAGAGTCGGTCACGACTGGACCTAATGGTCAGGGGTCCGTTTACCCTATACCTTTTTAAGAAACAAAGAGAGAGAAAACCACCCTCACTTAAGGGATTGCAAAGGGACATTAATCCCCTTTACTTCTCCCAACAAACTCCCTTTGACCTAATAGTAATTGGGCAGGCTTAATACATGTTTGGCCAAAAGGGGGAAATTATAGTCATTTTTAGATCCCCCATTATAGTGAATGGGCAAACAGAGAGCTTCATTTGATATGTAGTTGTTTGGAACCTGGAGCTCAGATTGAGAGAGCACAGAGTGGCCTGGAAGGAGACTGGAATTTTAAAAAATATACAGACATGAGGCTTGGGAATATAAGTAATCTGAGCCTGCCAGTCTTTTGCTGTTTCCCCAATTAATTAGAAACTTTTAGCCCTTGGCCAGGGTGGGGTGGGGAGGATAAGTAAAACACTTGCATAGATATTGTATGGTGGGGACATTTGTCTAGCTTGAATGTTATAAATTGGGCTTCCTTGGTGGAGGAATTTGATGGCATTTGGTGTAATTCAAGAGCACTCATTATCTCTAGGAAAGGCTCAGAGAGGTCTTAGCTGGAGCAGTAAATGCTCAGCTGTCCTTCAGGGAGCTTAAATTCTCTCGCAGGTTCTTTAAAATTGTCACTTAATTAATTGGATTAATGCAACTGGGCAGCTCTTTGCATTAAAAAGGATTCTTACAAAGCCCCATAGGATTTGAGACCCCATTAGACCATGTAAGGCCTCCACGCTTTTCAGCTTTTCTGAGCTGAATGCAAAGGTGCAAATGATCTTGTAAAGGAAACTGCCATTGTCTGCCCATAGGGACAGGGGCAGGAATGACAGGGTGAAACAAGTGAAACAAGCAAGGATGTGAAGAACCGGCTCTTTCCCATGCAGATCTTGGCTTGCTTTAAAAATCATTTATGCACCGGTTTAGTTACTGCAGCTTTAGGCGTTAACAAAGAACCACAATCAACCACATGTGTAGGCTGCTCTTCCCTTGGATTGTGTCATATCTTGGGATGTCTTCTGGATCTCTCAATTGGCAAACAACAACAACAACAACAACAACAACAACAACAACAACAACAACAATATCATCACCCAGGCCCCTCCCTCTGCACATTCTTAATTACTCCAAAATGGATTACCGTATTTTTCGCTCCATAAGACACACTTTTTTTCCTCCTAAAAAGTAAGGGGAAATGTGAGTGCGTCTTATGGAGCGAATGGCGCTACGCAGAGAGGGAGAGCTGCGCAGCGCCCCTTCAGCGAAGCACCTCTCCGGCGAAGCGGGAGGAGGAACAGAAGGGGCTCCTTCTGTTCCTCCCCCCGCTTTGCTGAAAGGGTCTGAAGGGGCTGCGCAGCAATCCCTCTTGCTGTCCTGGCTTCAGGCTTAGCCATGGAAAACCTCTTGAGGGCAGGGGGAGCCTTCATCCCGCTGCCCTGAAGAGGCTTCACACGACTATCCCAGAAGCCAGAACAGCAAGAGGCTATCCCAGAAGCCAGATCCCTCTTTCTGTCCTGGCTTCTGGGATTCAGAATATTTTTTTTCTTGTTTTCCTCCTCCAAAAACTAGGTGCACCTTATGGTCTGGTGCGCCTTATAGAGCGAAAAATACGGTATTTAAGAAACCCACAAATTAATCCACGAATTTTTCAGATTAATTTAGGACCTCTGCTTTAGGTCTGAACTGCAAAGCAGTGTCAGGGAAGACACAGCCAGGAATGGGAAGTGCTGCAGGATGTATCAAGGCCTCTGTGCCCTGCCACGTATCAAAGAAATCTGGGGTGCTCATAATATATATATATATATATATATATATATATATATATATATATATATGCAGGTTTTGGTGTCTTCGGGTGTCTTCCCGTGTAAGAGTCGGGGTGTCTGTGCGACGTTTCGACGAGGTCTCACTCGTCATCTTCAGGCTGGTGCTATCGGCTTCTTGTTACTGGAACAGAGCAGAGTCTGGTGTTTGAGTTCCTATAAATACTGTTGAGGGGTGTGGTGTATAGCCTCCAACGTTCTGGGCAGAGAGGAAGTTCCTAGATTAGTGTGCCTTTTCTTCTTTTGTTCCTTAATTACTTGAGGGATATCTTGGGTGATTTCATGAGTGATATTCTGAATACCACTGGGTGGGTCATTAAGTGTAGATTAGTTGCTAAAGCTTTCGTGTCTTGACCTCTTGAGCTTGTGAAGAGTTTTTCTGAGAAGATGGCTGTGCTGCATTTAGTTGTGCTCTGGCTTTGCTTCGTGTATAGGGGCGAGCTGTGGTTTTGTGCCTTGTGCCAGCCAGATCTGTGTAGGGATTGCAGGGGGGTGCAGCATCCGGAGGTGCCACTATAGTTTGGCTACTGGATGGAGTCTGTAATATGTCTGTGGAGAGGGTCTGGGTTTGGGTCTGGTGTGGTTGATTGGTGACGGCGTTCTGTGTGCCTCTGGTTCTGGTGTCGGTTTTTGTGGGGAGGGCTAATTTCCAGATGTCTGGCAGGCGGGACGTGTCGTCACGCTTGTTCATGTTGTGAGGGTGTTTCTCTATCTCGATGGCTTCCATGATTATTCTCTTGTGGTGATGTTCCATGTTAAAGAGCAATTTGGAATCTGCAAAATTAATTTCGTGTCCTGTTTCTTTCATGTGTTGGAAAAGAGAGGAAGTTTTTTCTTCTTTTTTGACGGCATTCTTGTGTTCTGCGATACATGCATTTATTCGTCTGTTTGTTTGTCCAACGTACATTGGACAAACAAACAGACGAATAAATGCACGTATCGCAGAACACAAGAATGCCGTCAAAAAAGAAGAAAAAACTTCCTCTCTTTTCCAACACATGAAAGAAACAGGACACGAAATTAATTTTGCAGATTCCAAATTGCTCTTTAACATGGAACATCACCACAAGAGAATAATCATGGAAGCCATCGAGATAGAGAAACACCCTCACAACATGAACAAGCGTGACGACACGTCCCGCCTGCCAGACATCTGGAAATTAGCCCTCCCCACAAAAACCGACACCAGAACCAGAGGCACACAGAACGCCGTCACCAATCAACCACACCAGACCCAAACCCAGACCCTCTCCACAGACATATTACAGACTCCATCCAGTAGCCAAACTATAGTGGCACCTCCGGATGCTGCACCCCCCTGCAATCCCTACACAGATCTGGCTGGCACAAGGCACAAAACCACAGCTCGCCCCTATACACGAAGCAAAGCCAGAGCACAACTAAATGCAGCACAGCCATCTTCTCAGAAAAACTCTTCACAAGCTCAAGAGGTCAAGACACGAAAGCTTTAGCAACTAATCTACACTTAATGACCCACCCAGTGGTATTCAGAATATCACTCATGAAATCACCCAAGATATCCCTCAAGTAATTAAGGAACAAAAGAAGAAAAGGCACACTAATCTAGGAACTTCCTCTCTGCCCAGAACGTTGGAGGCTATACACCACACCCCTCAACAGTATTTATAGGAACTCAAACACCAGACTCTGCTCTGTTCCAGTAACAAGAAGCCGATAGCACCAGCCTGAAGATGACGAGTGAGACCTCGTCGAAACGTCGCACAGACACCCCGACTCTTACACGGGAAGACACCCGAAGACACCAAAACCTGCATTCCTGTACCCGTGAAAATCTACGAAAGCATATATATATATATATATATATATATATATATATATATATATATGGAAAGGCCTCTGTGTCTTTAGTCACATACATTTAAAGCACATGCCTCTCCACAAAAGAATCTGGGAACTATAGTTTAAGGGTGCTGGGAATTGTAGCTCTGCGAGGCAATAGGCAGGGTTCTTTGGGGGAAGCAATGTGCTATATGAGTATGGTGTGGGTGCACCCTGTTATGTCCCTTCCGAGCCTAAAGTGAGCCCTCCCTGCTTTTTTGACAATTCACCGACTCTCCAGGGTAGACTAGATTCTCAATCCTTTTGGGGGATTGTTGGTTACCATTGAAGATCAAACTGTTCTCCGATGGAAGCTATTTGCCTCTGTAGCTGCTCCTGAGACAGCTGGTAGCGTGTTGTAGTGTCACAAGATATGGCCACAGGCTCAGGAGATCTCCTAAGGCTGGGCACCCATCTGTCAGAGAAGCTGCAGCTGCCAATATCCTGCACTGCAGATTCTGCAATGAGTATGCGGTTGGATCTTTGATGGGAGAGATCTGAACTGCTGGTGGGGCTGGCAGGTCCGCACTGGGATGCCTGCTCAAGCTACAACATCCCTGCTGAATGGAGGATGCAAGCTGATGTAAATAACTGCTGGCTGTTATTCTTTGTTTCTCTCAGGGATGAGAGAGAGAGAGTTGGCTTCAAGCAGCTGTGTTCTTGGCTTAGGAACACTCAGGATAACAATGCCTGCGAAGCCCCTGTAATAAAGTGTGCAAATAGTTGGTGCTTTTTCCTTCCCAGACACCCCCTGGAGCTGTTTGCTCCCCAGACATTTTCTACTGGTAGCTCCTTGGTGCAACCTGGACTGGAGAAACAGTGTGCTGTAGTCTTGCACTGTAAATCACAGTGGGAATTGTTTTAGTAGGCCTTTATGGACCAGAACTATAGGAAATGGGTGCTGTGCTAGAGAAGAGTGGAAGGATCCATTTTAGGCAAAGCCTGAATTATTTTAATGTCTTTTTCAGCATATCCCATTTCAGGAAGCATGGATGATCAGGTCTTTCTCTTAGTCAAACATATCCAATTTGCACTTTCCGAATCACAAACTGAAACACATCCTTCAAAATTTGTCCATGTATGAATTCTCTCCAGCCAAATAATGTGCACTAAAGATGCACAGAGCAGGGCAAAGGGCACATAAAAATGCATCTGTTATTGAAAATAAGATACAAAATTCCTGTTATATTGGGGAAATGTATCTGCAAATATATGTACATTAGGCAAAATAATACAAAACTATGTATGCTAAGAGAAATTTGTTCATGAATTTTCACGTGAACTTAAAAAAAGGTAAACCGATGTTGAAATGTGGTGAACTGAATTTAAGATTGTAAAAATGAGAAACCGAGAAAGAGAGAGAAACAGAAATTGATTCACCCTTCCCTACTCTTAGCAGATCAGTTTATTCTTAGCAGAACAGCTTTACAGAAACCTGGAAAGTTTTGTGGTTGCTGTACATGATAATCACAGTTTAGCCCTAGTGGGTTGGAATATAAACCACCATGGAATGTAGCCTGGATTATGGCATTTTTTTTTTATTAGAGTGAGATTCAGAGAGATGGCTGGCAGAAAGAAAGGGGAAGGCGGTAACGGTGCTAATTTACTCTTGGCTGTGGAAAGTTTTCTGCTAATTAAACAATTACTGCTGCAAAATGAACTGCAAAATCAGGGGGAATTGTTTCTTAGTGGCCTTGCATAAACGACAATTGGAAAACACTAATTGTCCACACTAAATCATAAGGTTGCAGTGCTCCAGATCAATATCTTTTTGATTCTGCAAAGAGTTATTTGACTTTTGAACCAATTATCAGAGCTACTTTGTAGCCAGCCTGTTGGAAAGGATGTGGATTTCACGCTAGGAGGTTTCAAACGCTAGGACTGAAAATCTCTGGTTTTCTCCCCTATTTTGAAGCTTCCCAGAAAGATGCCAAACATTCAAGAATTGTATTTTGCACTTCGGTGATGACAACACCCAAGGTTACACCCAGTGCAAATCCTACTCAAACTAAACTCATTGCAATTAATCGGCATGTTGACTTCAGTGGGGTCTGTTCTGAGTAAAACTTTGTTGGAGATAACCTTCAACATTTATATTAGCATGTGCGGGCATTTGAAGGCACTAGCACATGGGTAGGCAAACTAAGGTCCAGGGGCCAGATGCAGCCCAATCGCCTTCTAAATCCGGCCCACAGGCAGTCCAGGAATCAGCGTGTTTTTACATGAGTAGACTGTGTCCTTTTATTTAAAATGCATCTCTGGGTTATTTTTGGGGCATAGGAATTCATTCATTTCCCCCCTCCAAAATATAGTCTGGCCCTCCACAAGGTCTGAGGGTCAGTGGAACGGCCCCCTGCTGAAAAAGTTTGCTGACCCCTGCACTAGCAGAACAAAATGTAATTCTGAAAGATTTCAGTAACTAGGCAGAATATATCTATGACATTATTGTTGTACATTGTTTTAAATGTTTGCTTTCCTTCTGGGATTGTACCCCCAAGTGTGTTTTATAAGCTGGTCTCCAACTGTAATAAATTATCTATCATCTATCTATCTATCTATCTATCTATCTATCTATCTATCTATCTATCATCTATCTATCTATCTATCTATCTATCATCTATCTATCTATCATCTATCTATCTATCTATCTATCATCATCTATCTATCTATCATCTATCTATCTATCTATCTATCTATCTATCTATCTATCTATCTATCTATCTATCTATCATCTATCTATCTATCAATCATCTATCTATCTATCTATCTATCTATCTATCTATCTATCTATCTATCATCATCTATCTATATGGCATTAACGGACCATCAGTGGACAATAGTATAGAAACTGGATCACCAGTGGAACTCCTCCCTTTCCTGTCTGTCCAGGGGTGTTGTTGTTACATGGAGCATGCAGATATATTTAAAGCCCCTTTGTCATTGGTTACTCAGCGCCTGACACCTGAATGAATGTTCAAAGGATGAAAATAGGGACATCCTAAGGAAAAGCAGGGCATTCCAGGATCAAATCAAGCGGGATAGCAGTGAAATAACATGAGGCATGAGAAACCTTTGGCTCTCTGCATGTTGTTGAACTGCAATTCCAATCATCCTTGATCATTGGCCATGCTTTCTGGTGCTTGTAGTTCAGCAGATTGAACATCCATCAACTCAGTAGTTGGAAAGAACCACAGGTTTATTTTAAGAAGCCCCAGGTACTCAAATGCAGTCTTCACAACACCTCATATTATTTCCCTCTATCTGATATTAGTAAAACATGCAGCCCTAGACATGTTTTCTCATTAAGTACAAGTAAATCTCATTAAATACAAGAGGGCTTGCTCCAAAATGAAGTGTGTGTCTGGGGGAATGCAGCTTTAGAGAAGAAAACTGGATTATTATAATGTGAGTGGCAGCAGAAAAAAGGAGAAGCTTCAGCCATTATTTAAAAGGAGGAATAATCTTAACTTGAAACCTAAGTGTCAGTAAGACTGGTTCTAAAAATGTATCCTTAGGAAGGATCTTCCACACCTCAAGGTGCTACCTTTATTTCAAGACATGATGAGCTAGGGAGAAAAATTTTGCTTAGTCAACTTTTTTCCTAGTGAACTGACCCAGTTTGTTCATCCCAGACTAAAACATGGATTGTTACATAATTATCCTTCAGAGCTCCAAATTTTGCAACTTGGTTCTTGACTCAAAAAAAGTACTAACATTTATAAGAAATTGTGTGTTTTAAGAGAAAATGTGTACAATGAGATGAAATATGTAGTTGAATACTTGTTTAATTACACTTTTGCATTTCTACCTAACTACAGTATATCTATATCTATCATCTATCAATCATCTATCTATATCATCTATCTATCTATCATCTATCTATCTATCTATCTATCTATATCTATCTATCTATATCATCTATCTATCTATATCTATCATCTGTATCATCTCTCTCTCTCTATCAATCATCTATCTATATCATCTATCTGTTTAGTATGGAAACAGGACAGAGCTGGCTTAGGGCTGAACACATGTGAAAATGACATGGATGTGGAAATAGACTTATATCCTTATCATGAGCCCTCCTAGAACTACAGGTGGCAGTAACAGTCCCCCAAGCCATGCTAGGAAAAGAACTTTTCAGAAAAGGATCATTTTTTATATGTGCAATTAATTGCTTTGTATACTTTTAAAATTGTATTGCAAAATCACTCTAAGGCACTTAATAGGAAATGATTCATAACTGTAATAATAATAATTATTGATAACATCTCGGAGGAAAGGTGAGCATTGCAAGCTCTGAATTCTTCTTTGGGTGGTATCAATATGCAATCTGGAGAATGATGGCTTTCCTCCCACCTCAGTTTTATCTTGTTAAATAAAATGACGCAAAGTCACACCACTGCAATCAATATAGGAGAACTGAAATGCGGGGCAGGGGGAGTTGGGGAACCCATTCCCCACAGATGACTTGAGGGATGGTGGGCTCCCCACCTTAATTTCCCTCTATGGAATGTTGTGACTCCATGACATTCAGTGGACATGAATTATGCAGGGGAGGTAAATCTGTTCCATTAGATTGCATGGGGATGGAAACACAGATGCTGTAAGGGGGAAATATAAGGGTGTCCAGTGCCCATTCCCATGTGGAACCCCTGGGGAGGGTTGGTCACTACCCTCGCTCTTGGCTCTTGTCCCTGCACCCTCTTTCTGCCATACCGACTAATTCAGCAACTTCTCTCTATTTGTTTTTGAAAGGGCTAGGTGGGAAGGGGCTTCAATGGGTGGGTGAGTTGGAAACGTGCTCTTTTGGAAAAGTTACCAGAACTCCAGCAACTTCTGCCTTAACCCAAGGCGAGCTTCAGAGGACTCACCCACATTTGCTTGCCGCAAGCTTCTGGGATTGCGCTCCTTTGTAATTCTGAGCCTGTCTTGTTCTTCTCTTTGTCAGAATCCTTGGCAGGGCATTAATTCCACCCCCACCCCCACCAAACACACACACACAATCCTGCAGATAGAGATTATCCGATTACTGCTTCATCCTATTATATTCAGTGTCAGGAACAGCAGCCTATTATAGCTTGAAAGGAGAAAAGTGAAGCCTGGCATTGGACTAGTCTCAGCACCTTTGCCATCATTACTGCTAGTACTTTAACTAGCACTGAAGCATAGTTAACATACATATGAGCTGGGGTTCTTCTCTCTGCCCACTCCCTGCTTCACTGTAAGTCCAGCGTTTTATCAGAGGATGCATGTATTATTAGGGAATGTGGAGGAGGAAGTTTGCTACTCTAAGGAAATGCTCCCATTAACGGATGAGGCCCACAGAAGAGCCTACATGACCCAGCAAGGAGAATAGGAGAGGAAGGGTGATGAGAACCATCAGAGAGGCAAAAGCGGTGAGCCCATGAGACCAGTTGAGAAAGGAAGCGATCAGGACCATGGACAGAGCACAGTGAAGTGGATGGAGGCAAGGCTAAGGTCCACAACCCTGTCTCCTATATTACTGGTCCACTGAAAAAGCGTTCTTCTCCCGATCCGAATTTCGCCCTGGCTTCAGGGTTCTAATAAATTAGTCTTGTGTACAAAGCGGGGCATGCAGTAGGAATCCTCAATGGTTCCAAGTTTTTAAAAATAATTTCTGTATTGCATAGAGCAGGGGTGGGGGTGAGCATGGCTCCCCGCCTCCCACCGAGAGCCACATTCCCTCAGGGGCAATCTGCTGCAGGCCACATGCCCCTGGTGGGCAAGGCTGAAAGTGATTGGCGGGTGGTGATAGGGCCAAATGTGGGCAGGGCCATCTCTTTTTCACTGTGTGCAACCTCTTTCTTTCTGACCCCCGCTTCTCTCTTCCTTTTCCCTCCGAGATAGAGGGCGGACAGATCATTCTTGAACTAATTGCTTGCTGAGGCCTTTTGAAATCAGGACTGCAGCCATAGGTGTACAGAATAGTGTGCACCCACAGATCAGATCAGCCTTTAGCATCTTCATTTATTATGAGTGCATTTGAGGGGGTGAGGAGATTCAACATGAATATGCATATAAGTGCATCAAGATTATTTTCGTGCAGTGCTGCACCAATGTGTGGGACCAGACAAACAGAATTTTGATGCAATCTCACATATGCTGTCATATTAATCTGTTACATGTGTATTTATCCATATTGATAAAACACCAAAGAGAGAGAGAACTCGTGATATGAATGTATATTATGTTCTTTTCTCATTGCTTTTGGTTTTTTGCCACCACACAAACAAAATGGGGAGCATGTGTGCATGAATAACATCTTGAACACTTAGAATACTGTTGCAATTATGCATATTATTTATATTGGGATTGAGTTCCCCCCTTTTTATTTAAATATTGTATGCTTAGCATAATAACTAGGAGCTTAAACTATGAATCAGGAAGCCCCCATTTAAAAACCTTGGTGTATGGGCTGATCTCAGTTGCTATCCTTTTAGTTCAGACTTGCTGAGTTCTGGTAATCTTGTATCTCTATCATCGTTGGCAGGTAGTGATGGGACAATCTGTCAATTTTGGTTTTTCCTCATTTTTCCCACACCTAAGTTTTCCTAATTTCTCATGAAAATTTATTCAACGTTTTAGTTCAAAGTTTTCCAAATAGATACATTTTGTGTGTACAGATTTGCCTAAGATGCACATGGTTTTTTCCTCAAAACATCCCCCAATATAATGCATATTTGTATATGAATGAATTTCCTTTATTGCGGTCAGAGACCAGCATAAGCAAAACATCTAAATAAATAGCAGAACAGTATCTCAAAGTGGATAACTATTAAATTAATTGGAATCAAGAACCAAACGTAGATTAAAACATATACATAGAATATTTGATTAAACATAGAGAATGGATGAATAAAAACCAATAAGAAAAATTTAAAGGAGATCAGTTAAAAGAGAACAGCTGTATGGGGTGGAGCTTCAGAAGTGCGGATCTAACCGTATGGGCCTTCTATTTAGGACTGATTTGTAGCATAGACCATCCTTCAATGACTATCTATCATGGCAGCGCAAAATCTGGCAACTAAATATGTGACTTCTGGGCATCCATCCTGTAGTAATAGGGAGATGTAGTGTTGTTCTGAACTTATACAGGATGGGCTGGATAAACCTAGCTCGAATGTCTATGCAATACTGGCAATGAAGAAGGGCATGCTCCGTTGTTTCCTGCTGCCCAGAGCCACAAGGGCATTTCCTCTCCTCATATGGTATCTTCCTATAACAGCCTTCCTGTATTGCTGAAGGGAGGGCCTGACAACAGGTCAAGGTGAAAGCCCATATTTGTATATTATTTTCACAAATTTATTCATTCTGTAAAGTAAAGGTAAAGGGACCCCTGACCATTAGGTCCAGGCGTGGCCAACTCTGGGGTTGCGGCGCTCATCTTGCTTTACTGGCCAAGGGAGCCGGCGTACAGTTTCCGGGTCATGTGGGGAGCATGACTAAAGCCGCTTCTGGCAAACCAGAGCAGTGCACGGAAATGCCATTTACCTTCCCGCCAGAGCGGTACCTATTTATCTACTTGCACTTTGACGTGCTTTCGAACTGCTAGGTTGGCAGGAGCAGGGACTGAGCAACGGGAGCTCACCCCGTCACGGGGATTCGAACCGCCGACCTTCTGATCGGCAAGTCCTAGGCTCTGTGGTTTAACCCACAGTGCCACCCGCGCCCCTTAGCATTCTGTACTGCACTGCAAAAATTCAGAGCACGAGTTTTGAGGGATGGCTGTGTTTCAGTTCCTATAATGTTTCAGAAAGTGTGAATTAGGCAAGTTTGCCTTCGAATGAGAACCCTACTGACAAGTGTTCTTCTCACCTCTGCATATACATTCAATTACCTTCTCTAATGATAGAGAACCTGCCACCTCCTGAGTCAGTCTGTTCCACTGTCAAGAAGATCTTCACATCAGAAAGTTCCTCTTAATGTTTAGCCAAAATCTACTTCCCTGCTATTTCCACACATTGATTCTAGACCTGCTCTTTTGAGAAATGGAGAACAATCCTTCTCTATCTTCCTCTTGAGAGCCTTTCAGATAATTTGAAGACCACTATCATGTCTCTCCTTAATCTTTTCTTCTTCAGCCTGAAAAAAAATTCTTTAAAAAAACAAAACTCATTTAAAATACGGTGCCCAGAAATTGATTCAGTGCTCCAGTGTGGTACAGTGTGGTCTGCCCTGCTGTAGTTTTGACAAAACATAGACTTCTCTTTAGAAAATAACTTGTGATGTTGTATGCATTATCTATTATTGTTCCTCCTATTAAAACACACACACCTCCTCTTTTCACTAAATAGAACTTGAAAAAAGAGAGCTTTTCTTAACCAGACATCTTTGGAATTCTTAGTTTGGTTCATGCATATATTTTGAGATGCTTGGAGGTGGAATGGCTTATATAGTCTGCAAAGCTGATATTGATGTATATATTATTTTAAAAAAGGGAAACAGCTTACAACAACAACAACCAGGAGCTGAAGTGAATGCAAAATACTCAGAATGTTCCCCCCACCCCCAGTTTCTTTATTTTAATAGCTTGAGGACATATTAAATAAAGACGCTGGTGCTTAATTGCTGAGGATTATTAGCATATGTTTGTATTTTAAAAGCAACCATCCCGGAGGCCCAGAACAAAGGAAGGGTTTTTTTAGAAGTGTGTGCATATTGGGGATGGACTAAATGTTTTCTTAATTGGATAAGTGAATGTAAAATCTACAGATGAACTATTTTAGGAGTCTCTTGGAAAGAAAGCCACCTGGGAATATAAAATGGGAAGCAATGCTTTTTATCAATCCTCAGACTGCAGACCCCAAGTGGCTGGATGTGAATTTAGTTGGCTGGGCACTTCTCAGGAAGTATGGGCATGTTGGCTGCGTTCCAACGTTGTGTCAAACCATGGTTGTGATGCCACCTCTGGACTTCCCAAAGGGCCTCGGATGATGATTACAAGGACTGGCCAGTTCATATGGGGAGAGAGGGTCCTTGAGGTTTTGGTGTCCTGAGCCCCATAAAATGCATATGAGAACAGCAAAAGAGATACGTATTTATGAATATTTAGAGAAACCCAGGGATGTATCCAGTGCTAGTCCCACTCAGAGCAGATTCATTGATGTTAATGGACACATCTACCTTGGGTTTGTCGATTTCAGTGGGTCTACTTTGAGTAAAACCTGGCTGAATATCACACACACACACACACAGAGAGAGAGAGAGAGAGAGAGAGAGAGAGAGAGAGAGAGAGAGTTTAAGACCAATGTGATGTAACACAGGAACTGCTGCAGACCTGGGGTTTTGTTTTGCTTTTCCATTAGAACACCCAACCTAGCAGGTTGTTTTGAATTATTCCTGTGACCTCAGCCCGGTAACTCTATAGGTCTTCTCTTGTTCAACAATGGGCTTCCTCTGCCCCAGTAAAGGACGGCGGCTTCGTTACCTGACCTACTTGGTCGCCAGCAATGTAGGCTAATTCTCTCTAATCCTGAGCAATTAAGTGGGCAGCAGGAATGCTTGGGTAGCGTGCAAGGACAGGTTGGTAAGGCAAAAAGAATCAATGTGTCTTTGGAATGGAAAAAAGGCTTCCCTATAGGGAACTTCACTGTTCCATCAGATCTCTGTTAGCTTCCTTACACGAAAGCCTGTGATGCCCAGTGATTAGAGCAGGGGTGGCTAACATATTTTCAGGCCAAACTCTGATGGCAACATGCCAGAGGTGGGTGTTGCCGCTGTGTGTACACTTGCCTGTACTCACACAATACTTACAGCACACATCTAGAGACCACATACATAAACACAGGCAAGCAGCCATGCACAAACAAACACACAAACAAACAAACAAACAAACAAACACACAAACACACAAACACATAGCCGTGCTGGGGGCTGGGGAAACCAGACATACAGACTGGTAGGCAAGAGCAGCTGACGCAGGCCCAGCATTTTTGGTCTCCATTACAGTGCAGGAGAAGGAGGCCCTTCTACTTGTCCCGCATGGTAACAGGGAGGAAGAAGAAAGCTATCCAAAGTCCTTCTTGCCTGTTTCTCTTTCTGGTGCAGTGCTGTTGTGGGAAGATTTTATTCCTCTGGAAACGGGAAGGAGAGCACTTTCCTGTTTCCTGAGATCTTGCAATGGTGCCACACAAGAGGGGCAAGAGGAGTCTTTGCCATGTTAATGAAGGCAAAGACACAGGGTTTTAAGAGGGCTGATGTTGCCTCTATAACATTGCAGTAGGAACACTAAACCCCAGTAAAATAGGGTGTATGTGTACTGTATATCTCCCAGATGTACTACAAGCCCAGGAAAACCCCTCACCTCCAGCACGACCACCAGATCTGTTGCTGTCCTGCAACAGCACGGGTGTCATTACACAACAGATGAAACATGTACGAACGGATTTTCAAACTTCTCTTCTTTCTTTATGCTTCCAACGCCCACTTATTGTGATTCAACACCCCCTCACTTGCAGCAGAGGCTACTACCACCCTCCTGGATCATTCCAACGCCCCCCAGGGGGCAATATCACCCACTTTGGGAAACACTACTTTCCCAAAGTAAAGGGACACAGGTGGCACTGTGGTCTAAACCCCAGAGCCCAGGGCTTGCCAGTCGGAAGGTTGGCAGTTTGAATCCCCGCTACGGGGTGAGTTCCCGTTGCTCGGTCCCTGCTCCTGTCAACCTAGCAGTTCGAAAGCACGTCAAAGTGCAAGTAGATAAATAGGTACCACTCCGGTGGGAAGGTAAACAGCATTTCCGTGCTCTGCTCTGGTTTCACCAGAAGCGGCTTAGTCATGCTGACCACATGACCCAGAAGCTGTACGCCGGCTCCCTCGGCCAATAAAGCGAGATGAGCGCCGCAACCCCAGAGTCATTCGCAACTGGACCTAAGGTCAGGGGTCCTTTTACCTTTACTTTAGACAACATTCCAAGGGTAACTCTATCTAAGGATGCATTTTTAGCTTATCTTCAGATTCCCTGGTCTCTTGCATAAATCTTGCTCACGGTTTTCTCTGCAGCGCTCAGATATACTTTGGAACTTGGTGAAGTCAACAGTTCATGAAAAAAAGAAAGTACTGAAGGAGCC